>NW_011161500.1:0-503 GCF_000146605.3 Meleagris gallopavo | reverse complement strand
CCTCCGAGCATGCACAAGCGTAGCCATGGAGAACAACACCAAAAAAGAATTGCCGCTCGAAATGAAGGCAGAGACGTCGTATTCACAGCTAGGCCTAGTGCATTCTGCATGTACCCGAGGCGAAGTGCAAACCGCTCCTCTCCGACGTGCGGACACGAGACCGCTCGCGCGTCGGAGAAAAGCAGCAGGCAACAAGTCGCCCGTTCTCGGCAAGTGAGAAACACGAGAGCGCTGCTGACGGCTGAAAGCGGCACTCGGGGAGAAGCGCGATTTCTCGACCAGCGTCGGCAAACTCTCCGGAGCGGTTCAGCGCGAGTGCCGCTTTCTACGCATGAGAGCGAAGCAGTTGCAATTCCGATGCCGAGAACGTGCGAATTCAGCCTCCTGCACTACCTCCGTAGGGAGGTTTTTCTCCGCAGGCCAGAAAGGATCGCTCCCCACTTTCTGTCACGCTCTCTCTCCCTGGGAGCGAAACAAATGTCGCTCCCCGAACTTCCAACAGC
>NW_011161499.1:0-753 GCF_000146605.3 Meleagris gallopavo | reverse complement strand
CTCCAGCCCTGTCCAGGTCTCGCTGAATGGCAGCACAGCCTTCAGGCGTGTCAGCCAATCCTCAACTTCGTATCATCAACAAACTTGCTGAGGGTGGCCATTATCCCTCATCAAGGTCATTGATGAAGACGTTGAACAAGACCGGACCCAGCACAGACCTGGGGGACACCACTGCTTACAGGTCTCCAGCCAGACTCTGCACACCAACGACGACCTCTGCGCTCTGCCACTCAGCCAGTTCTCAACCCACCTCACTGTCCACTCGTCTATCCCACACTTCTCAGCTGTGTTATAAGGATGTCGTGGGAGACAGCATCAAAGGCCTTTCTAAAATCAAGGTAGACTGCATCTACCGCTCGTGCACAGTGCGCAGTGAGCGGTGAGGGGTCTCCTCCTGGGTGGCCGTGGGATGCAGAATCCTCATCTTCCCCGCGGAGGCTCGCAGTCTTTCTCCCTGTTCACTTCTGACCCTGCGGAGGGGCAGCCCCCCAGCCCCGTTTCAGCTCGCCCTGCGGACATCGAATCGCCTCGCTGCCAGGCGTCCTCGGGCTGTTCTCCAACCCTTCTGTTTGCGGCCTTCAGCCCCTCCTTATCCCACACCCGGAGTCTGCCATCCCTTATTTTTCTGTCATTCTTGCTCCTACAAGCTGTCTCTAACTCCTCCCTCTCCCCCCAGCCTTAGTCCCCTGCGAAGCCCTTTCCTCGCGTTTTTACTACGGGGCCCTTCTCGCCCTTCAGCACCGGCCCGCACCG
>NW_011161498.1:0-381 GCF_000146605.3 Meleagris gallopavo | reverse complement strand
CCACCAGCTGTACGACAAGTTCTCGGTAAGCACAAGGCAACGTCTTCCCCTTGACCTCTTCCCCTGGGGCCTCTTGGGAGATGGCTGCAGCAGTGCCCCAGCTCTGAGGCCCTTTTTTCTGGTAGCCCCATCAGGTTGACTCGCATGTCTTTGCCACGTCCTGCATCGTACTGATGCCACTTTTGGTGGTCCCAGGAGGTGGTTATTTCCACATTCACACTGCTTGCGAGAATTCCCAGGTGGTTTTGTTTTTTTGCTATTCCCCACCTATTTATAGGACGGGAATGGGATGAATAGCAAAGTGTAGTTGGAGATAAATGCCCACTGCGAGGAGCTGAGCTGCCCACCCAGGCTGTAAAGCAGCCCGGTGCTTGGACTCCT
>NW_011161497.1:0-329 GCF_000146605.3 Meleagris gallopavo | reverse complement strand
GTCTTTTCTTATAGGAGGCAGCAGTTAAGTTTCTGCTTCTCCAGTTACAGCAGGAGGACGTCAGATGGATGACACGTGTTGACAACAGGGGAGTGAGATTTACCTGTGGCATTTCCAGTTGGGAACAGTACATTCCTATTTGCAGAAAACAAGCATTTTGGTGTCCCATCCACAGTAAAGACCTCTCACGCTTTTGAATAGCAGCATGCCAGGTATGTCTTCTATACCTCTGCTCCTGGCCCACTTGTTGTGGTTTGGTGATTTTTATTCTTGGCAGTATTCCGCATCAGAGCATTGTGTCGACCAGTGGGAGTTAAAGAGTTTATGTT
>NW_011161496.1:0-476 GCF_000146605.3 Meleagris gallopavo | reverse complement strand
TGGGATGTTTCTGTGGGGAGAAAGGAGAAAAGCTCTGGAGATAGCTCATGACAGCCTTCCAAGACTCGAAGGGAGCGCATAAGCAGGAGGGGCAATGGCTGTTTAGGAGGTGGATAGCGATAGGACAAGGGGAAATGGTTTTCAAGTGAGACAGGGGAGGTTTAGGTTGGTTATTAGGAGGCAGCTTTTCACGCACAGGGTGGTGACGCACTGGAATGTGTGCTTGAGAGTCACTTCCAGGATGATCTGCTCCATGATCCGTGACCAGCACAGAGGTGAGACTGACATGCTGGTAGTTCCCCGCGTCACACTTTCTATCCTTCCTAAGAGGTGTGCTGTCACCTTTTTTCCTCACCAGGGACTTGACCTGACTGCCTCGACTTGTGAAATACCATGGAGAGTGGCTCGGTGACTGCAGCGGTGAATTCCCTCGGAACTCTGGGACTCATCTCGTCAGGACCCAAAGACTCCTGGAT
>NW_011161495.1:0-416 GCF_000146605.3 Meleagris gallopavo | reverse complement strand
AACAGATTAGGTGATTCGTGAATCCCTGGGGTAGCACTGTCCACCTTAATTGTTGTTTCCCAGAATGCGTCTTTTAAGTCTATGGCTGTATACCACTTCAGTGCTGGTGTTAACTGGCTTAATAGAGTCCAAGGGTTGGCGGACTACTGGGAACCGGGTGATCATTCGCTTGTTTATTTCCCTGAAGTCATGCACTAGCCTAGATGAGCCATCAGGTTTCTTCACAGGTAGCACGGGGGTGTTGAATGGTGACATGCAGGGGTCTAATGAGCCTCTTGCTATTAATCTCTCAATCTCTGGTTGGAGTCCCTGTCGGCCTTCCTGTGACATAGGGTACTGTTTTATCCTTCCAGGGATCTCTGGGTTCTTAATGCTTACTTCAAAAGGGGCAATATCCAATTTCCCCATTGAATCCC
>NW_011161494.1:0-628 GCF_000146605.3 Meleagris gallopavo | reverse complement strand
TGCCTGTCCAGAGGAGAAGAGCAGCTACGTTCCCAGGGGCTTTGCGGTCAACGAGGAGATATAACTCCGGCAAGGTCACCTGATGCTCTCTCTTTGCCTGCGCTGCTTCGCTTGCGCTTCTCTCTTTGCCTGCGCTGCTTCGCTTGCGCTTCTCTGCCTGCGCTGCTTCGCTTGCGCTTCTCTGCCTG
This sequence comes from Meleagris gallopavo, assembly GCF_000146605.3. Taxonomy (NCBI): domain Eukaryota; kingdom Metazoa; phylum Chordata; class Aves; order Galliformes; family Phasianidae; genus Meleagris; species Meleagris gallopavo. Next base: position 440 of record NW_011161494.1, on the reverse strand, counting down.
CGCTTCTCGCCTGCGCTTCTCTGCCTGCGCTTCTCATCTCAGCGTTGTGGTAAGGCCGATCCACTATCAATTTCACATTCTCTCTCCTTATAAAATTCTGTTGATACCATATTTAGTAAATTACTTTGTTTTACCTCAGATTGTTGCCACTGTTTTCAATTATTTCGGGGTCCCTTATTTTCTTTTTTTTCCCGGGGGTGCGGATCCGCGGATCCCTCCACCCTTCTAGTCACGGAACCGGGCCGAACCAGCCCGTAAACCGTTGACATTCTTGGTGGAGAATGCGGGCAACAGTTGCTTTTTAGCTTTTTGAACAAATCTCTCTCTCCGCTCTCAGACAGCTTCATTGGGAAAGTTTATCTGTTTCACCAGTACTGTCTGAAAGCGTGACCTTGAAAAGTCCAGGCGGACGGCCAATACTCTAGGATATTTGTAAACTT
>NW_011161493.1:0-518 GCF_000146605.3 Meleagris gallopavo | reverse complement strand
ACAAGGTTTCAGGGCACTTAATAGAAATGTTGAAGATATGCAACCCATGGTGTAAATCCATGCACACTATTAAAAAAAAAGGTAAGGAATAAGTAAGCGGGGTTTGCCGACCTGGATTTGAAGTACACTTTTTTTTTTCTTGCCTGGTTTCAACAAAGAAAGTCTAAAATTATTTGCCTTTGCGTAAGAAAACCCCAATATGGGGAGAAGGAAAAACAAACAAACAAACAAACAAAGAAAATAAAATTCAGTTCACCTGGACAGTGTTACCCAGGCTTGTGAGAGCAGCCCAATGATTTTTGAGAACCGGTCAGCTTGTGAGCCTGAGATTTGGGCTCCTCCATCCCCATGGTGGAACTTCACTGCAGTACGTGGATGCCCCAGTAACAAAGGAGGACGGCGTGCAGTGGATGCGAGTTTGCTGAATTTCTTGATTTAAATGGCTGTCAAGTTTCTCAACAGAAAGCACAGCTGATCAAGGAGAAGGAAGCAATCTGCTGAACGCCCACAACACCAAC
>NW_011161492.1:0-382 GCF_000146605.3 Meleagris gallopavo | reverse complement strand
GCAGGTCGTGCTGGTTGCACCTGCTTGGCTGGGAGCTGCTTGGCTGGGAGGTGATGCCTTGGTTTACTTAATTTAAGTACCGGATGATCATTAAATAACGCTATTCAACATTCCTTGGAGATTATTTTTTCCCAAAGTTCTGTCACGCAGCTGTTGAAGCTTTGCTAAATATGCTGAGTTTATTCAAAATGCCACTGCTGCTCCTAAAGCACTCGAAGTGCGTTTGGGGGGGAGTGATAAAACGGCTCTGACAGACTCATCGTTAAGACGCGTTGGGCGCCAATCCAGGCCTCGTTGGGCTGCATAAATTCAGTTTCACCACCGCATTGCGCCTCCTTCGGCGCCGGAGCGGAGCCGGAGACGCACCCAACATGGCGGCGGT
>NW_011161491.1:0-351 GCF_000146605.3 Meleagris gallopavo | reverse complement strand
GGACAAAGAGCTGGACATAAGCCAGTAGTGTGCACTGCAGCCCAGAAGGCCAACTGTATCCTGGGCTGCATTCAAAGAGGAGCGACCAGCAGGGAGAGGGAGGTGATTGTCCCCCTCGACTCGGCTCCTGTGCGGCCCCATGTGCAGCACTGCGTCCAGGCCTGGGGCTCCAGCACAGGAATGATGTGGAGCTTTTGGAGCAGGTCCAGAGAAGGGCCACGAAGACGATCAGAGGGCTGGAGCACCTCTCTTAGAAAGAAATGTTGAGGGAACTGGGATTGTTTGTGTGGGAGAAGAGAAAGCTCTGGAGATAGCTCATGACAGCCTTCCAAGACTCGAAGGGAGCGCATA
>NW_011161490.1:0-356 GCF_000146605.3 Meleagris gallopavo | reverse complement strand
CCATGATATACAGGCGCATAAATAGGAGGAGATGGAGAAATAAGGAAACCTCCCCAAGGTTCCCAGTCTGGATGCCACGAGATGGAAGAAGCAGCACGGGTGTAAGGAATGAGAAAGTTTATTCTGAAGGTTGTGCAAATAGTCTTTAATTGTGTGCTGGCTTCTCAGTGGTCGTCTGGGGGTCGAGGCAGGAAGGCTGGCAGTCTTGGTGGCTCCTCAACTTCCATCCCGGTCTCAGCAGCGCTCGCTTACGGTGCTTCCTTCTGTTCTGGACGTGGTGCCTGTGGTATTTCTGCATTGGGCCCATCCATCCCTTTTAGGCTCTTGTTGCGTCCTGGTCTTCAGAGTTCTGTTTC
>NW_011161489.1:0-596 GCF_000146605.3 Meleagris gallopavo | reverse complement strand
CTTTGGCTCTTTGTGATAAACTCGCATCACACTTAAAATAGTCTTTCTTGTCTTTTGTGCTATCTCAGTAGACTTCATGACAATCTTTCTGAAGAAAATAGGTCGAAATGGCCAATGGTTTTCACGTTGAGGATCCTGACATGCATCAGTGTTGTCCATCTCGCTTGCAGATGCCTTTGAGCCTGACTTATAATTTTGTCCGGTGCTGTTTCCAATGTCAACTGTGGCTTTTCTCCGTTGAAAACTGATGCCTGGCAACTTGGAGACTAATGTATGTATGTATAGAGATTTTTTTTCCCCTTCCAATTTTAATAGTAAACTGAGACTATACTTTGAATTCATGATGAAATGCTAAAAATGTGTACTCTCATTTTCTGCCAGTACTCGGCTGATGGAGTTTTTGACCGTTCTGTGGCATGCAGTGCAATCAGCATGAAAGCGTCGTTTGTGGTTGTGGATTTTGAGTAAGATTTCTCACCCTCTGCTCATGATGGGTGAGAGTTCAGCTGTCCAAGGAGAAGACTTGAGCTCTGCTTTTCCAACGTGTATTTTTGTGTAAGTAGAATTGAACCGCTGACTAAGCTCTTTGGAAATGT
>NW_011161487.1:0-794 GCF_000146605.3 Meleagris gallopavo | reverse complement strand
CTCCCATCTACACCCCGTTTTCTCCCCAAAGGACCCCTTTTCACACCAAAAATACCACACTTGCCCTCCAAGAGAAGTCAGTCTTTCCCACAGTTGCCCACTTTTCTCCCATGTACTTGTCATTTTCTCCCAGAAATACCACATTTCACTTGGAAATTGGGCCTGTTCTTCCAAAAAGATGGTATTTTCTCCCAGGCATACCTGTTTTCTTCAAACTACCGCACGTTTTCTCCCAAAAAGCTAGATGACAAGACCAAATTGGACACTTGCAACCAAGAATAGGACATCTTCTCCCACAAATACCACTTGTCTCCCAAGGATAGGACATTTTCCCTAAATGCTATGGCAGTTCTGCTAAGAAATACTCCTTTCCTTCCCTAAATGGGACATATGCACCCACAAAGACCACGACTCCGAGAAATTCCTCCCAGTTCCTCCCCAATTACACTCCATTACATTCCTCATCATGACACTTACTCCCAGACTTTTGGACTTTTACTGCGGAAAGACCATTTCGATCCAGAATATATGCCATTGGCACTCACAAACACCGATTTGCCTCACAAATACGTGGCACATCCCACCAGAAAGACCATTTCTAGCCCCCAAAAGATGGCATTTACTCCCAGAAACACCAGCTTTCTCACACATTCCTCACCTTTTCCCCCCACATAAGACCTTTTCACCCAGAAATGACAGTTCTCTTAGGAATACCTCCCCAATTCCCCCTAATCTGCTACACCACACTCCGCACTATGACACTTTCTCCCCAAACTAGGACGCTTTCTCCCAGA
>NW_011161486.1:0-346 GCF_000146605.3 Meleagris gallopavo | reverse complement strand
AATGATTGCCGTTTTGATGACTCAGGAATCAAGCAGCCATCTTTTTCATTGTTTATTTCCTATTTCCCTTCAGTATGGTCGCTTGGGGACAAGAAGGTATATATTTTAAAATTGCACTGACATTTTCAGACCATTTCTCTTTCTGCATGGTCCCAGCACCTGGCATGCTGACGATAATCCTGAATATACATTGCTTCAAAAGCTCTCTTCTAGAACTAATGGAATAGTTCCTTATGAGACACAATCCGATCACAGTTCTGGCAATATTTTGTTCCACCTCCTGCTTCCTGTGGGTGACATGAATAGCGCTGCATCACGCATAGCTCTCTGCTCTTACAGTTCTGAT
>NW_011161485.1:0-325 GCF_000146605.3 Meleagris gallopavo | reverse complement strand
ACAACTGCCCACCCACTCACTAGCTGCAGCTTGTGCCTGACTGCCACGGCTTCTGTCAGCAAGTGCCCCAGGTCCCCTTTTCCCCCCACCAAGTGTGCTGACCGTCCGCGTCCCCCAGCTGAGCACCTGGCTCTCTGCTGTGACTTCAGCGCGGTTTGCTGAAACACCTGCTGGGTTTTGGCACACCAAGCAATGCACGGAGCAGTGAGGCACAAGTTGCACTCTATGAAGTCTGCGCTCTGCTTCCTTTTTTAGGTCTGACATGAAGGCGGGGGCCCGGCAGCAATTTTGCAGGTGAGGAATGCCTTTTCATCATCCCACTGAA
>NW_011161484.1:0-430 GCF_000146605.3 Meleagris gallopavo | reverse complement strand
GACGTTGAAAGGAGAGAAGAGAAGAGAAGGCGTGCTTTTAGAACAGATGAAAGTAATGCAAAGGCGTGGTCTGGAAAGAAAAAGAACCACGAAAAAGGAAGGAAACAGGAGAAGGCAAAGCCAAAGGAGCAGTAAACAAATGCGAAGAGGAAAAGAAAAATAGCAAAGCAATGCAGGAAAAAAGTACAAAGAGAAAGCAAAGGCGTAGACTGCAAGAATATGGCCAAGGAAAGAATTCAGAGAAACACAGGGAGACAATAAAAAAGCCAACAACATCTAAGGAGAGTATGAGGGAAAGAAAGAAAGAAAGAAAGAAAACGAATGGGAATAAAAGAGAAGCAGCAAAATTGAAAGTAGGAAAAGCAAAGCAAAGCAAGAAAACCAAAAAGCCAAGGAACAGAAAGAACAACAGGAAAACAAAACAAAAGCA
>NW_011161482.1:0-402 GCF_000146605.3 Meleagris gallopavo | reverse complement strand
AATTCTTAAATGCCCATCATTCTCTTCCCTCTTTTAAAACTCTCTCCAGATACCTCTCCAGTTTGCTGTACAAGTTCTGAACACCTGAAGAAGATGACAGGAAGGCACACGGCACAGGAGGGCTCTTCAGGTTGTAATGGGCCCCAGGGGGCATTTGCTGCTGAGTCCATCAACCTCCAGTGCTGACAGAAGATTGCATGAAGTGCTCCAGAAGACCAAGTCAGAAGGAACAGTGAAGTTTCTTGGAGTATTAATGGGGCCCCACTGAGGGCCGTTCACAAGCAAGCTTCCCCAGGGACTTGTTAGAGCAGATAATTGGAAGCCATGATTACAGGCAGACCAAGGCCCTGGGATGGTGGCTGTGATGCTGAGAAAAGCCTCCTTTGTCTTGTGGAGCAGGAA
>NW_011161481.1:2514-2830 GCF_000146605.3 Meleagris gallopavo | reverse complement strand
TCTGTTCCAAAATGTCATATTTCACGGAGAAATCTGCTCTTTCTGGAAGAAATCGTGATATTTCTTGGGAGAATACTGCAATTTCCGGGTGAAAAAGGCATATTTTGGGGGGGGGGAACTGCCGTTTCTGAGAGAAGATGTCCTATTTTCGGAGGGAAAACCGGTATTTCTGTGAGAAAATGTGATATTTCTGGGAGAAAACTGCAATTCCTGGCAGAAAATGTCACATTCTTGGGGGAGAATCCTTGTATTTCTGGTAGGAAACGTTGTGTTTTGGGTGAGAAAGCTGGTATTTCTGGGAGATATTGCCATATTC
>NW_011161481.1:0-657 GCF_000146605.3 Meleagris gallopavo | reverse complement strand
TTGTATTTCTGGTAGGAAACGTTGTATTTTGGGTGAGAAGACTGGTATTTCTGGGAGATATTGCCATATGTTGGGAGACAACTGGTATTTTTGGTAGAAAATGTAATATTTCAGGAGGAAAGGTGCAATTCCTGGGAGAAAACGTCATTTTGGGGGAGAAAACTGCCATTTCTGAGAGAAAATGGCCTACTTCCGGGCGAAAACTGGTATTTCCGGTAGGAAACGCTGAGTTTTTGGTGAGAAAACTGGAATTTCTCGTTCAAAACGTCATATTTCTGAGAGAAAGCTGGTATTTCTGGCAGAAGACGTCATATTCCTGGGGGGAAATCTGGTATTTCTGGGAGAAAATGTCATGTTTCTGGTTGAAAAATGGTATTTGTGGGAGGAAACTGCAGTTCCTGGCAGAGAACGGCTTGTTTTTGGGAGAAAACTGGTATTTGTGGTGGAAAATGTCGTATTTTTGTGATAAAACTGTCACTTGTTGGAGAAAATACCATATTTTTGGGGAGAAAACTGCCATTTCTGAGAGTTAAATGCCGTATTTCCGGGAGAAAACTGGTATTTCTGGTAGAAAACGCTGATTTTTTTGTTGTGAGAGAACTGGTATTTCTGTTCCAAAATGTCATATTTCATGGAGAAATCTGCTCTTTCTGGAAA
>NW_011161480.1:0-369 GCF_000146605.3 Meleagris gallopavo | reverse complement strand
GAAAGGGTAGGAAAAACAAGCGAATGCAAGAGGAAGTAACTGCAAAGAAAATCTAACCAAGCTGAAGAGAACAGTGGAAAGCAAAGAAAAAAAACCGTAAGGAAACTAAAGAAAAACAAAAGAAAGCAAAGGAAAACAGCGACACTCAAAACAAAAACAAACAAAAACTAAAAACAAAAAAGTAAAAATTAAATAAAAAGGCAAAAACAAAACAAACAAACAAAAGAAAACAGAAAACCTAAAAAAGCAAAGAACAAAGAAAGAGTTAAAAAAACTGAGAATACAAAAGGAGACAAACCAGGCAAAACACATAAAACATAGAAAAGAAAAACATGACAAAAAAGAAATGAAAACACACACAAAAAGACA
>NW_011161479.1:0-792 GCF_000146605.3 Meleagris gallopavo | reverse complement strand
CTCCCTCGAGTTCCAGGGCCTCACACCTATTTGGCAGAGGCACCTGGGGAACCGGGGTTGGTCGGGACGGCGGTTGCCCACATCGCCTAGCCGGGACCCGTTTGCACTCCTCCTCCCGTCTCCGAGGGCACCAACAGACTCAGGCACTTGCCACAGCCGCAGACTTGAACTGCCACTTCTTCAGGCAGGGGCTCTGAGTCACCACTGTATTTCTCACCAGGCCTTTTTGCCTGATAAACACCATGGTGAGATACGTTGTCCGGGAGGCAGGTGACGGGTCTACTAGTGGGCAGAGATTCCAGGCACCACGCACGCTGCCGTGCCTTCCCGCTCCCCTCCCCAGCCTACTGCCGCCCCGTGCCCTGTACGCTCGCCCTGCTCGCTGCGCTCCGTAGCGGCAGGTTTATACATGGCAGGGGGTGGTCCGCCGCTGCTCCTGGCTCCGCCGCCTCGGAGTCAGATCGCCGCTGCCACGCGGAGGGCAATGGCGGCCGGCAGTGCTCTCTACTGGTGCTACCCCTCAAGCCGACCGATTCCCTGCTGCAGTGCGGAACGCGTCCGCTCCGTGCCGAGTACGTCGGCAAAACGAATGGCAGAATGATATGGCTTGGAAGTTCTCTCTGAAGACCATCTAGCCCACACCCCTGCTAAAGCAGGTTCCCAGGTGGTGGGCTACCCAGGAAAGCGTCCAGCCTGGTCCCCTCCTCTGATACCCTCAAGAAAGATTTCCTGATGTTCGCATGGCATTTCCTGTGTTCCCGTGTGTACCCGATGCCCCTTAATTCTGTCACT
>NW_011161478.1:0-305 GCF_000146605.3 Meleagris gallopavo | reverse complement strand
AAATAACTAGTGTCAGATAATCAGTGGAGAACAAGAATGCCCCTTTCTCCTGTGTCCTGCTTATGAAGAAAGCAAATGCTGGATACTGCTGTCTGTTTATTGATGTGCCTGTTTTTAGATATATACATAAGTTTCTGACTGTTCGCATCCACCTGATATTGAACTAAAGCTGGGATTATTCCACTAGGATTATTTCAAATGTATTGGTGTAGATAGTATCGGAATCCCTGCTTTTAGTAGTCAATCAATTATTTCCCCCCCCATAGTTTAATGTGATATTTTGTTTTTTACTTCAAATTCCAGCA
>NW_011161477.1:0-837 GCF_000146605.3 Meleagris gallopavo | reverse complement strand
AACAAGCACAGGGCACTGGGTTGCTTTGGATGCAGTTTGAGCACGGATCTGAGGGCTTGGTGGAAAGCGCCTTGCAGAGCGTGCATCGTGTCCTGCACCAGGCAGAGCGCTGCACATCTCTCATCTCTCCAGGCTTCGGGGCTTTGAAGCTGCGCAGTGTTTCTTGGGAGTTTGTCCCCCAGAACTCCAGAGCACATTGAGCTGTTCCCTGGCAATTCAACAGCTTGCAGAGTGTCAAACACAACAAAGAAAGAAGGAACGAAAGAGGCAAAGGCCATGGCTGTGTACAGAAGCGCTCAGGAAGGCTTCAGCAGGAGAAAGAAACCTGCTGCAACAAGTCAACTAAGCAAAGGGTTTACACCTCACAGGGACAGAATTCCCACCCCAGAAGCACTGCCAGCAAACAGCACAGTATTGGAAAGCAGCGCGTCCCAATCTGCCTCCTTGCCCCTGCTCTAAGCCGCTCAGCCAAACACAGAAATAAAACACACAAACTCTCTGTTTCTTTGCTCGTGGCAGCCACAAAGCTCACGTTTAGTGACACACAGAAGTGCATCTCCACGTCTACCTTGTGTGCCTTGCTAACCGCAAGCTCAGCTGTGAGCTGTCACTCAGCCTGACATCACAAGCAGAAAATAAACGTACATAAACAGATGCCCTTATCCACACGTGCCAATCTGGGTGCGAGGACTGAAAGCCTTGGTTCACTGTATCCTTCAAATGCTCTGCAGGCTATTTAGGTCAGAACTAATAGAATACCCAATATAAGTCAAGTTGCATCATTTGGTGCTCATTCTATGATATTACTGCCAAGACAGAACTCGTCAAAATCTTTTC
>NW_011161476.1:0-617 GCF_000146605.3 Meleagris gallopavo | reverse complement strand
TTCAGTGCACTTGCCATCCCCCAAAAAGACAAGATCACAGCCCTGAAAGAAAAAAGAAACCACTTACCCCATTCCAAGGACCAATACTCCCCCACACTCTCAAGTGAAGGAAGCAGCTTCCAGGTCCAAATACCTACCAGCCCTTAAGTACGCTCAGGGTTCCCTGCTAAAAAACAGAGAGAGCAGCTCCACAATGGAGAAAGAAAAAAAAAAATAACACTCACTCCATCACCAAGAACAAGGCATACTCCAAAGGAAGCACTCCCCAGGTTCACATGCTGCCCCTACTCTTCCCAGCCCTTACATGGGATCAGGGAGGGGTGGAGCCTGGCTCTGCCCCACTCCACAGCCAAACTGCCCCCAGCTGTGCTCGCAGGGCTGCACCCCGCCCCAGATGTTGCCACAAAACAGGAGGGCAAGGGAATGCCCAGGCAAAGGCAAGGGCCAAGAGAACATGGAAGGAAATGCCAAGGATGACGGCCAGACAATACGGCAGGGAACGCCAAAACTGAATAGCCGACATGAATGTGGCAACACAAAGCCAAGGGGAATGGCCAAGAGAATGGGGCAAGGAACACAAAAATCGGAGGACAAGAGAATGTAATAGTGAAAACAGT
>NW_011161475.1:0-432 GCF_000146605.3 Meleagris gallopavo | reverse complement strand
TACCACACTTGCCCTCCAAGAGAAGTTCCAGTCTTTCCCACAATTGTCCACTTTTCTCCCACGTACTTGTCATTTTCTCCCAGAAATACCACATTTCACTTGGAAATTGGGCCTGTGCTTCCAAAAAGATGATATTTTCTCCCAGGCATACCTGTCTTCTTCAAACTACCGCACGTTTTCTCCCAAAAAGACTAAATGACAAGACCAAATTGGACACTTGCAACCAAGAATAGGACATCTTCTCCCACAAATACCACTTGTCTCCCAAGGATAGGACTTTTTCCCTAAATGCTATGGCAGTTTGGCTAAGAAATACTCCTTTCCTTCCCTAAATGGGACATATGCACCCACAAAGACCACGACTCCGAGAAATTCCTCCCAGTTCCTCCCAATTACACTCCATTACATTCCTCATCATGACACTTACTCCCA
>NW_011161474.1:0-386 GCF_000146605.3 Meleagris gallopavo | reverse complement strand
GCAATATTGAAATTTCAGCTGAAAAATTGAAAGCTGTCCTTCACTTTTGTCTCTAGATTGTGCTTCTCTGAGGCTGAGAAAGGAGGATCTGGGTTTTAAAATATCTGCTTGGTTTGGGTTCTTCTTTATGCAGCTGCTGTGTCAGCTCATGATGATGCAATAGGACCTGTAGTTCCCCTTGCTGTCTGTAACTCAAACCTGCCAGATTCCTACTGTTAGCTCTATCAAGTTAAAAACACAGCTTATTGAGGAAATGACTGGGTGTTGAATCCACAGATTACCACTTTGTCTTTAAAGGTTATTTTAGGCAAACTATTTTCAGGCCACTCATCAAATTCTTAGAAAAACAAACAAACAAACAAGCAAACAGAAACAGCTAAATTTGT
>NW_011161473.1:0-452 GCF_000146605.3 Meleagris gallopavo | reverse complement strand
ACACCATTTTGGCTTCCATCCTTATCTGAGAACTGCTCATTATGCACAGCCCTCATCTTTGCTTTGGTGAGGTGGGGATGACTGCCATTGCTTCCTCAGTCCCACACACCCCTTCCCATCCCACACTGCCATGGCAGATCAGGTTCTGGACCACCTGAGGACCCAAACATCCAGGAGTCTGTGGGTCCTGACGAGATGAGTCCCAGAGTTCCGAGGGAATTCACCGCTGCAGTCACCGAGCCACTCTCCATGGTATTTCACAAGTCGAGGCAGTCAGGTCAAGTCCCTGCTGAGGAGAAAAAAGGTGACAGCACACCTCTTAGGAAGGATAGAAAGTGTGACGCGGGGAACTACCAGCATGTCAGTCTCACCTCTGTGCTGGTCACGGATCATGGAGCAGATCATCCTGCAAGTGACTCTAAAGCACACATTCCAGTGCGTCACCACCCTGT
>NW_011161472.1:0-480 GCF_000146605.3 Meleagris gallopavo | reverse complement strand
GGGCGTGGGATTGGGATGGGGATTGGGATTAGGATGCAGCTGAGATGGGAATTGGGACTGGGATGAGGATGAGTCGTGGCGTTGTATCGAGATTGGGTTGGGGTTGGGTGGGGTTGAGATTCAGTTGGGATTGGGATTGGGCCACGGGGAGCCCGGGAACGCCAGCCTCTCCCTGCGCCCCTCCGCTCCCGCTACCCCACCGGAACGCCCACCGCAGCATGGAGGGCGGAAACGCTCCAGGAGGGCCGAGTTGTCCTCACTTCCGCCCTCACTTCCGCCCTCTCGCCGCATCCTATTGGTTAAGAAGACATCCTCCCTTACTTCCGCCCTCTCGCCGTGTCCCATTGGTTACGAGGACAGGGCGGCGCCGCTGATTGGGCGGACGCGTAGGCGAGCCCCGCCCCTTCCGGCGAGCCATACCCCGGCAGCGCCCGGCTGGAGTTCGGTGCTCAGCGGCGCCGGCACCGAGAAAACAAAGCG
>NW_011161471.1:0-410 GCF_000146605.3 Meleagris gallopavo | reverse complement strand
CCTGGGCTGCATCCAAAGATGCGCAGTCAGCGGGCCAAGGGAGGAGATCCCCCATCCCTCTGCTCTGCGCTGGTCAGGCCTCACCTGCAGTGCTGCGTCCAGATGTGGAGTCCTCAGTGCAGGGAAACATGGAGCTGTGCGAGTGCATCCAGAGTACAGCCACAAACACGACCCGAAGGATGGAACCCCTCTCCTGTAAGCAAGGAGAGCTGGGCTGTTCAGCCTCCTGGAGAAGTGAAGGCTCCAAGGGAACCTGGTAACAGCCTTTCAATACCTAAAGGAAAGAACAAGGGAAAATGGAGGTGAAATCTAAGGAAAATGTCTTGTACAGTGAGGGTGCTGATGCAGTGGCACAGGTTGCCTTTCAAGGTGAGCATGGGTCAGACTCTGAGCAACTTGATCTAGCTGTG
>NW_011161470.1:0-398 GCF_000146605.3 Meleagris gallopavo | reverse complement strand
CAGTTTACAATGGAGTATGAAATCTAATCCACTGACAGGATGGAGTTGCTCGAGAATACTAGAGTTTGCAGATTCAAAATCAAGCCTAGAATGCCAGACCTGAAGACTTTTCAGGAAATACGACAATGAAAGATAACATTAAATAAATAAATAACCCAAATGCAGCCACGTTATTTAAATTGGCCTTGAAAGCTACCAGTGTCTAACTACTGTTATTTTAGAGTTGTGCCCCTCTCTTAGCAGCCACCAATTTACTCAGCCAGCCATTACAAACCTTAATTTTTCATAACTATGCAAGGGCTGATCCAAAAGGAATGCCTCCTATTTTATAATGCTGGCCACAGCGTCACAGGTGGACACAGCAGAGGTTGAACCTTCCTGCCAGCACTCAGTTCATT
>NW_011161469.1:0-500 GCF_000146605.3 Meleagris gallopavo | reverse complement strand
CCTTGTCACTTTGCTCTGATCTCCACGAGCAAAGCTGCACCAGGCCAGCAGGCAGAGGGGGAGAGGAGAGGAGAGAGAAAGAGCCGGTCAATGAGCTTGCACAATTTAGCCAAGGCGACGAGGGAAAATCCAGGGGACAAATGCCACCTTTAGGGATTGTTTTGGAATGCTTGGACTGGGTGAAAATTACATCTGATGGACAAGAGTAAGTAATACGATACTATGAGCTCCGCCAGCCAGCACTTCTCAAGCCCTCACTGCCCACCCGTCTCTCCCACACTGTCTCAGCTTACCTACAAGATGCTGCACAAGAGGATGCAAAAACAAAGGTACTCAGTTGGTGCACAAGTGCAACAAGCGAGCTACTCAGGCAGAGCTCAAGCGCTCCAATGAAGGGACGCAGCACACACTGCTCCTCCCCCTCATTCCAGCCGCTTATGACATCATAGGGGCCACCAGGCTGCTCCACCATGATGGACAGGGCCAATATCACAGAATCA
>NW_011161468.1:0-663 GCF_000146605.3 Meleagris gallopavo | reverse complement strand
GCCTTAGAGCTTAGACTAGTTCAGCAGATTCAGACTTCACTTAAGCTATGTCTCTGGATAGTCAATATTCATTTTCTTTTCATGATGTTGGCTTGGAGTGTTTCAAATTATACCCTGAAGGAAAAAAAAAGAGAAAGAAAAAAAAATTGCAATTCTCAACAATGGAATATCTTCCTTTCATTTTGCAACAGTGCAAGAAATAATGTATACCTATAGTGCTGCACCTCAAGTGATAAATCTTTCTGATTGTTTCAGTATGAGGCCTTATAATATTCAGTAAATTTCTCACTTCAGGACACCAGCAATGGCATAAAATAACACTTGAAAGTAAATGAAGGACTACATTGATCATCAGTACAGTCTATAATATATAGACTGTAGAAATACATAGAAACGTATTTCTATGTATAGAATACATAGAAATACATCTGTATGCACTGAGGTTTTATTTAGTTGTAAAAATAGTAAAAATTTGCAGATCTTATCCAGTTGCATAATACAACAGTATGACACATTTTTCAGTGTTATTTACTGGTGGAAAAAAGCTCCTATAAAATTACAATTTTAAGCTAATTTTAACATTACTTATAACTTCTAATATTTGAAAGCTGAGGATTTGCGTACAGACGTATCTTTTAAATCCTATCACTTGTATTATAGTGT
>NW_011161467.1:0-452 GCF_000146605.3 Meleagris gallopavo | reverse complement strand
TTTCCCTTTCCATTTTTGGGGCCAGGGGACGCACAGGCCTACTGCCCCCCTGTCACAGGCATAGATTGATCTAGATAACACCGTGACAGTTTTTGGTGGTGAATGTGGGGAAACTGAAGCTTTTAACATTAGCAGGACAAGAAAGGGATTTTTTTTAAGCCAGAGACTGCAAAAGTATTGCTACTTTGACCTTCATAGATTAGATTGTAGTCTGTCAAACTCTGGACATTGTACCAAGTGGGTTTTTTTTTTGTTTTTGCTTTTTGGGTTTTTTCCTTTTTTAGCAGCTACTAGCTATGAATCCACTCTTTATTTTAGGAGCACTGTATAAGAAATTAAAAACTATTATGTTCTTGAGAACATGGAAACAAGTGTCCTCACGTCTAGAATGGAAAAAAAGAAGCAGAGGAGAAGGTAGAAGAAGATCCAGGCGAGGGACCCTCCTCAGAACC
>NW_011161466.1:0-381 GCF_000146605.3 Meleagris gallopavo | reverse complement strand
CCACTGATGCTGTCACTTCACTGTAGAAGGCCACCAAATTGAGCAGGCTGCATGTCTCTGTTTCCACTGGTTCTGCATTTCCTTCTTGTTGCCATCTTTTCCTCAAAGCAAAAGAATTTGGAGGTACCCACCTGCAGTTACGTGAGCGATTTCAGCATCTATTTCTGATCATGGCAGTAACTTCAGAGGTCACACTTAATTTACGGTGCCTGTTCTAATTCTGACCAAGGTTGTAGTTGCAGCTGACTTCCCAAGGCTGCAATACGTGGTGGTGACACAGCCTTGGGCTTCTGCATTTGTGCTAATCCCACGTTTCCTTTCTCTGTCTCGCAGGTCAGCTCGTGCTGGAAGCAGATGGTATCCCAGAATGAATGAAGGTCA
>NW_011161465.1:0-599 GCF_000146605.3 Meleagris gallopavo | reverse complement strand
CCCTGGTGGACAAAGAGCTGGACATAAGCCAGTAGTGTGCACTTGCAGCCCAGAAGGCCAACTGGTATCCCTGGGGCTGCATTCAAAGAGGAGCGACCAGCAGGGAGAGGGAGGTGATTGTCCCCCTCGTCTCGGGCTCTGGTGCGGCCCCATGTGCAGCACTGCGTCCAGGCCTGGGGGCTCCAGCACGGGGAATGATGTGGAGCTTTTGGAGCAGGTCCAGAGAAGGGCCACAAAGATGAACAGAGGGCTGGAGCACCTCTCTTAGAAAGAAATGTTGAGGGAACTGGGATTGTTTGTGTGGGAGAAGAGAAAGCTCTGGAGATAGCTCATGACAGCCTTCCAAGACTCAAAGGGAGCGCATAAGCAGGAGGGGGCAACGGCTGTTTAGGAGGGTGGATAGCGATAGGACAAGGGGAAATGGTTTTGAAGTGAGACAGGGGGAGGTTTAGGTTGGTTAATTAGGAGGCAGCTTTTCACGCACAGGGTGGTGACGCACTGGAATGTGTGCTTGAGAGTCACTTCCAGGATGATCTGCTCCATGATCCGTGACCAGCACAGAGGTGAGACTGACATGCTGGTAGTTCCCCGCGTCACAC
>NW_011161464.1:0-439 GCF_000146605.3 Meleagris gallopavo | reverse complement strand
AAATAGCAAAAGACAAACAAAAAAGACCTACAACTAACAAGAAAAAAATAAAAATAAAAAAAAAAGAACAAAAACAAAACAAGGAATGAAAACGAAGCAAAGCAAAGCGAGGATGAGAAATACAAGAGGAAAACCAATGAATTCAATACACTAGCATGGCAAAGCAAAGAATCCTAGCAAAGTAAAGAGAGAACAAAGCTCACCAGTGCTTAACAATGGAAAGAAAGAACAAAAATTTAACAGCAATGCAAGGCCCCGATACCAACAATAACCAAAGAGCAAACCAAAGCAAGAAAAACCAGCAAAAGGAAAGAACGAGTATGTAAAAAAAAGCCAAGCAGAGCAAAGCAAAATCACTTGAAATCCTCACAAACAGAGGGGAATACGCTCAGGAAAGGAAAAAGCAGTTCCAAGAATAGAAACAAAAGGGAAAATAAAA
>NW_011161463.1:0-559 GCF_000146605.3 Meleagris gallopavo | reverse complement strand
CCCCCCACCAGTTCCCATTCCTGCTTCCCCTACCTGTGCCCCCCCCTCGTTGCTTTGGCCCCAGTAGCCTGCCACCCCCACAGCCCTCCGGTTTGCACGAGGCTTTGCATCGCTTCCTTTGTGCACAGCCCCCATTGCTCTGCCCCTTGTTGCACCCCTCTTTTGCAGCACCGTTTAGAATCCCCCCCTACTAAAAGTGCAGTTAGCTCAGAAATCCAGGTTGTTTTGAATTAGCGTTTTTTAATGGAAACACAAGCTTGCAGCCAGTGCTGTGAATCTATCCCTGGGCTGTGAGACACTCCTGGCGTGAATTCTCTCTCTGTACCACTGGTTTTGTAGCAGTCATTGTTCCCTTTGCCTCGGTATCCCTCTGGGTTCTCTGTAGGTGTCCCTTTCTGGAATCGTACTTCTCATTGGGAAACACAGCCTTTCCTCTTTGCTTTTGTGTACAGAACACCTGTATTTTATCCTCCTTTACATGAACTTTATGACAACCTTTGGGCTGTAATAGCCCTGACAATGAAAACACAACTTGCATTTCAAAGTGGCGCTGCTGTGT
>NW_011161462.1:0-516 GCF_000146605.3 Meleagris gallopavo | reverse complement strand
GTCCAACAGGTGGCAGCAGAGCTGCGGTGCTCCCAAGTGCCGTAACAACTGCCCGGAGAGATGTGTTGGTCTCTGTGGAAACAGCAAGGAAGTGGAATGTGCATTTCCCGGCATGCCCCGGAACCTCACTTTGCTGACTGGTCATTGTCTGCCCAGCAGGTAAGGGCGATGCACACCCGCCAGCATTTACCCATTCCAGAGCCCGGCACAATAGGGTTCCCCCAGAGCTCTGAATTGCGCTCATGGTGCCCAGAAGGCTGCCTATCCTCTTTGTTCTGTGTCTTGCTTGTCTCTGGTCTTGCACTGTTTTCACTATTACATTCTCTTGTCCTCCTATTTTTGTGTTCCTTGCCCCATTCTCTTGGCCTAATGACCCCTTGGCTTTGTGTTGCCACATTCATGTCGGCATTCAGTTTTGGCGTTCCCTGCCGTATTGTCTGGGCCGTCATCCTTGGCATTTCCTTCCATGTTCTCTTGGCCCTTGCCTTTGCCTGGGCATTCCCTTGCCCTCCTGTT
>NW_011161461.1:0-517 GCF_000146605.3 Meleagris gallopavo | reverse complement strand
GCTGCAGTCACCGAGCCACTCTCCATGGTATTTCACAAGTCGAGGCAGTCAGGTCAAGTCCCTGCTGAGGAGAAAAAAGGTGACGGCACACCTCTCAGGAAGGATAGAAAGAGTGATGCGGGGAACTACCAGCATGTCAGTCTCACCTCTGTGCTGGTCACGGATCATGGAGCAGATCATCCTGGAAGTGACTCTCAAGCACACATTCCAGTGCGCCACCACCCTGTGCGTGAAAAGCTGCCTCCTAATAAACAACCTAAACCTCCCCTGTCTCACTTTTAAAACCATTTCCCCTTGTCCTATCGCTATCCACCCTCCTAACCAGCCGTTGCCCCCTCCTGCTTATGCGCTCCCTTCGAGTCTTGGAAGGCTGTCATGAGCTATCTCCAGAGCTTTCTCTTCTCCCACAGAAACAATCCCAGTTCCCTCAACATTTCTTTCTAAGAGAGGTGCTCCAGCCCTCTGATCATCTTCGTGGCCCTTCTCTGGACCTGCTCCAAAAGCTCCACATCATTCC
>NW_011161460.1:0-379 GCF_000146605.3 Meleagris gallopavo | reverse complement strand
GTACTCGTGCCAGCTCTGGATGTCCCCAGAGGGACTCGCTGTGACCTCACAGTCTTGGTGCTGTCTCATGCAGTGGATTTCACAGCACCTTGACAGTGAGCAGTGGTCTTCTGAGGATGCTGAGCAATGCTCTTGAGCTCTGTCCCTTTCCTGGGCCAGTATCCCAAGCTGTCTTGAGCCCAAAGCCTGTCTCTCTTTTTGCCTGAGGTTCTGTGGGAAAGGTTGGACTTTGCCAGCCGCCAGCTTCACAACGCAAGGGACAGCAGCAGGGCAGTCCTGCAGCTCATGGCAGCCCTGTGGCTCTGTTCCTTTGCCAGGCTGGAGAGCTGAATCAGCTCTGAGACGTGGCCCCGGTTGTCCTCCTGACAGTTGATGCTGA
>NW_011161459.1:0-580 GCF_000146605.3 Meleagris gallopavo | reverse complement strand
ACGCAAGAAAGCAGCTGGAAAGACAAAGAATACACAAATAGGAAACAAAGACAATAGCAAAAGCAAACAAAAAAGACCTACAACTAACAGAAAAAAATAAAATATAAAAAAAGACAAAACAAAACAAGGAATGAAAACGAAGCAAAGCAAAGCGAGGATGAGAAATACAAGAGGAAAACCAATGAATTCAATACACTAGCATGGCAAAGCAAAGAATCCTAGCAAAGTAAAGAGAGAACAAAGCTCACCAGTGCTTAACAATGGAAAGAAAGAACAAAAATTTAACAGCAATGCAAGGCCCCGATACCAACAATAACCAAAGAGCAAACCAAAGCAAGAAAAACCAGCAAAAGGAAAGAACGAGTATGTAAAAAAAAGCCAAGCAGAGCAAAGCAAAATCACTTGAAATCCTCACAAACAGAGGGGAATACGCTCAGGAAAGGAAAAAGCAGTTCCAAGAATAGAAACAAAAGGGAAAATAAAACAACCCTGGAAAAAAACAATGCATTGCAATGCAGAAGGAGCAGGAAACCAAGGCAGAAACCACAGAAAAACAACACGGAAAACAAACCGAGGAAAC
>NW_011161458.1:0-301 GCF_000146605.3 Meleagris gallopavo | reverse complement strand
CAAAACAGAGAAATTAAGATGACTCTTGTGTAACCAGCCTGGGTCATCCTCTCGCTCAGGCACCGCATGATCACACCCAGGAGATGTTGCCCCTAGGCTTGGATTTGGGCTTCCAAGCAATCAGCAAGCTTTGGATGGGTCAGCCCCCTGGTTTGTGTGAGAACAGACAAGTCCATCTTGAAAAGCCATCTTGGCAAAGGCAGAATAGCTTGTTCTTGGGCTGCAGCACTCCAAGGCCAGGTGCTGCTCAAACTCTGGGCCTGCATTCCTCCTGGGCACCCATACGTGCTCTGAGTCTCCT
>NW_011161457.1:0-518 GCF_000146605.3 Meleagris gallopavo | reverse complement strand
TCCAAAAGAGGACATCTTCTCCCCAAGAGAATGCTATTTTCTCCCGGAAACAAAGCAGCTTTCTCACAAATGGGTGGCATTTTCTAACCAACTATGCTACTCTCTCCCAGAAAGAGCACTTTTCTGACAAGTACCTTCCCTTTTCTCTCAAAAATACTGCTAGGCACTCCTCAACAGGACATTTTCTCCCATCTACACCCCGTTTTCTCCCCAAAGGACCCCTTTTCACACAAAAATACCACACTTGCCCTCCAAGAGAAGTCAGTCTTTCCCACTATTGCCCACTTTTTCTCCCACATATTTGTCATTTTCTCCCAGAAATACCACATTTCACTTGGAAATTGGGCCTGTGCTTCCAAAAAGATGGTATTTTCTCCCAGGCATACCTGTTTTCTTCAAACTACCACACGTTTTCTCCCAAAAAGACGAGATGACAAGACCAAGTAGGACACTTGCAACCAAGAAATAGGACATCTTCTCCCACAAATACCACTTGTCTCCCAAGGATAGGACATTTT
>NW_011161456.1:0-493 GCF_000146605.3 Meleagris gallopavo | reverse complement strand
CCCAGAAATAGGACATTGTCTCACAGAAATACCAGTTTTCCACCAAAATATGACATTTTGTCCTAAGAAATTGGAGACTTTCCCCCCCAAAATATGACATTTCCTCCCAGAAACTGCAGTATTCTCCCCAGAAATATCACGTTTTCTCCCAGAAACGCCACATTTCTCCATGAAAGATGACATTTGGTGCCAGAAATACCCATTTTCTCCTGACAAACACAACGTTTTCTGCCAGAAATACCAGTTTAGTCCCCGAAAAATATGGCATTTTCTCCAAGAAATACCAGCTTTGTGCCCTGAAATATGACTTTTTCTCCCAGATATACCAGTTTGCTTCCGCAAAATATGACAATATCTCCAAGTCATAGTAATTTTCTCCCTCCAAAATATTATATATTCTGCCACAAATCCCAGTTTTCTCCCCAAAAATACACCATTTTCGGCCAGGAACTGCAGTTTCTACCCAGAAATATGATATTTCTACCAGAAATCC
>NW_011161455.1:0-497 GCF_000146605.3 Meleagris gallopavo | reverse complement strand
CTTACAAGTTTGTATGAGGCATACCCATGTGTATCATCTCTGGTACACTTCTGAATTTTCAGTTCTTGCAGTGTTTTTGTTCTAAGTCTTAAATTCATTCCATCGAACCACAGCACTGCTTTAAGGATAAGTTTCTTCAAATCTTCTCAGAATTATTCTCAAAATGCACCTGGGTGCCAGCAAAATCCTGATCACTTTTCACCAGTCACCTCATGGCCACTATGGGGTTTGTCCTCTGGCTACTGTTTTCTAAAGAATTGCTTGAGTGCTCAGTCTGAGCAGTCATACAGTTACAATTCAGCAATATTTGGGATATAAGGACACGAGGGCCCTACCAGTATAAAATCGATTTTTTAATCATAGATTATCCTGAGTTGGAAAGGGCCCACAAGGATCATTGAGTCTAGCTCCTGACTTCACACAAGACTATTCAAAATTCAGAACATACTTAAAATTAGCTTAGCCTCTCTGCCTGGTAGCAGACAGAAGAACAGAAA
>NW_011161454.1:0-501 GCF_000146605.3 Meleagris gallopavo | reverse complement strand
AAGATGTCTTCACTCTTTCTGGATGGGCCGAGTCCTCTGCCAGATGCTGTTGGCCTTCTGGCCACCCTGAGTTGCTGCGTTGGCTGTGCCCTGATCCCTGGAGCGGGGTAAGTGACATTGGTGTCCCTACCGGAAGGCGGTCTCTGCTTTCGTTGTCCTGTGCCCAAACGGTTGCAGCGTGGAACTGCGGCCATTGCGAGCGGTGCCAGGACTTTAGCCAGGCTCTTGGTGGAAGCAGCAGGAAACTGCAGCCGGAGGTGGATGCCAATATCCAACGCTTAGTCTCTGTGCCGAGGTACGTTGATCCCTGACGTGTCCTGTTGAACATGCTTGCTGAGTTGCTCTGGGCTTGGTGTCGGATGTCCCTTGTGCTCACGTTGCTTTCACTGGGTGCTTTTCCTTTCCTATCTTCAGGTCTCCCCTGTGCTGATGGAATGTCAGTGCCATGTGACAACGTTGTCTTCTTTTCTGTTTGGATTCAGCAGCGTTTTCTACCCTTTT
>NW_011161453.1:0-617 GCF_000146605.3 Meleagris gallopavo | reverse complement strand
TGATGAAGGGAAACCCAGATGCTTGTCAAAGTGGGCGTGAAGCCCTTGGGAGCAGCCCTGCGGAGGACCTCGGGGATCCTGATGGACAAAGAGCTGGACATAAGCCAGGAGTGTGCACTTGCAGCCCAGAAGGCCAACTGTATCCTGGGCTGCATTCAAAGAGGAGCGACCAGCAGGGAGAGGGAGGTGATTGTCCCCCTCGACTCGGCTCTGGTGTGCGGCCCTATGTGCAGCACTGCGTCCAGGCCTGGGGCTCCAGCACGGGAAGGATGTGGAGCTTTTGGAGCAGGTCCAGAGAAGGGCCATGAAGACGATCAGAGGGCTGGAGCACCTCTCTTAGAAAGAAATGTTGAGGGAACTGGGATTGTTTCTGTGGGAGAAGAGAAAGCTCTGGAGATAGCTCATGACAGCCTTCCAAGACTCGAAGGGAGCGCATAAGCAGGAGGGAGCAACGGCTGTTTAGGAGGGTGGATAGCGATAGGACAAGGGGAAATGGTTTTCAAGTGAGACAGGGGAGGTTTAGGTTGGTTCTTAGGAGGCAGCTTTTCGACGTCACAGGGTGGTGACGCACTGGAATGTGTGCTTGAGAGTCACTTGCAGGATGATCTGCTCCATGA
>NW_011161452.1:0-415 GCF_000146605.3 Meleagris gallopavo | reverse complement strand
AATTAACTTCTCCCAGAAGTTCATTTTTCTTAATTTTGCTATTCTTACATGCATGAAATTGATAACACTTATTATGTGCAGCTTAGTGGTAATGCTATCCATAATTTCTCAAATGATAGGTGAGATGCTTGAAATTCAGCACAGAATGATTGTGGAGCATGAATTTATAAGCAATGCTATCTAGCTATCTGTCTCCCTTTTAAAGGATCAAAGCAAAACAAAAAACAAAAACAAAAGTCTTTCAGAGCACTTAACTTAGGAAGAGTCTACCTAATGAAGAGTATTTATATTCTAGACATGAATGGTTTAATTAAATTTTCTATGATGTGATGCTAAAGAAAAAACATGCCTTACTAAAATAGTGAGTGAGTATGCAGAGGTCTTGTATACTATGTCATGTTTGCAATGTTAAAAT
>NW_011161451.1:0-325 GCF_000146605.3 Meleagris gallopavo | reverse complement strand
CTTCAGCCCAGTATCTTTTCTTAACTGTGTATCTCCACCTAAGTTTAGAGCAACCAGGAAGACATAAAACTGCACTCCTTCCTGTTGTTCAACACTAATAATAAAACACATCCATAAACCTAAGTAAATAAAACAATTAAAAAAAAAATCAATCACATATATTCTCCTTAAAAAAATTATGGAAAAAGCTCAGATTATCTTTAGGGGTAAAAAATGCTTTTAACCAAAAATGCAAACTACACCCTGTAGCTACCAGGGAAATAATAGTCTGTAATTTCTGGCCGTATACAACAAACCAAAACAGCTAACAACTCATCAGTGCATT
>NW_011161450.1:0-735 GCF_000146605.3 Meleagris gallopavo | reverse complement strand
GCACGGTTCCTCAGAAAGCACTTACGCCTGCCAGCTCAATCAAAGCCATCCCTTAGATGCTGTCCTGTACAGCCGTGGAGCCTTTGCTCACATGCTCCGCATCTGGCTTGACACAGCTTAGGGGAATTTAGCCAGCAAGACTTCAGGGCTGAGCTATAGGAATGGAACCATCCTCAACTGCTTGAAAGGGAGCGAGTTTCTAAGCTGTGTTTCAGCAGAAACCAGGCAATGCCAGGAGCAAGCAGCTGTTGGCAAGAGCTCAGTGCTGCAGCTCTTCCCTCACCCTGCACCACACACGACTCACACCATTCCCTGTTTCCTCTCTCCAGACAAAGTCCAGCCGGCAAGATGAAGGAATCACCAGCTGGCTCTGGGTGTTCCTGCTTCAGCCTAAGAAAACCATCCTCTGTGGCCAAACGCCAACTGCAGCGCCGTCCCAGGGAGCCCTCAGAGACAGAAGTCGTAGGGTTGGCAGGTAAGGGTGCAAGTCCAGCTTTCCAGTGGGCTTGATTCTCCTCCTAGCGTTCATACCTAACATGTTCAGTTCATTCCTGATCAGGAACCACTTTGCTAATTCAGCTTGTGAAAGTTTGGCACTAACCCGTGTCTGTCCTTCCCTAGGTGAATCGAGCCCTTGTCAACCCAGAAGATCCAGAGCAAGTAGCGATGGTGCGCTGTGTGCTTCCCTGAATGGAGAGCTCTTAGGAAGCACGAATCACTGCGGTTCCGATGACA
>NW_011161449.1:0-558 GCF_000146605.3 Meleagris gallopavo | reverse complement strand
CTGAATTCAACTACAAAAGCCTGTCAGCAGATGAGATTTTCACTGGAGCAGAAGTCACACTTCTCTCCCTTCTTAATTATTCAGTTGCATGGCATGCACAGCACCCTGTGCTGTATCATCAGCACAGCTGTTCTTCAGAGAAACAGTGGCACCCAGTGGCCAGCAGCAGCCATTGGCTCAAATGCACAGCAGCTTCTCAGTACCTACAGCAAGAATCTCTCTCTCACACACTCCAATCCCCACCCCCACCCCAACCCCGCTACCCCAACCTCTCACACGGGCCAAACAAGTGAGAGACAAGGAGGACAAGCACACTTCCAGAGAATCACAGAATGGCTTGAGTTGGAAGGGACCTTAAAGACCATCCAGCTCCGAGTTGCAAAGTTGCAACTCACCAGATCAAACTGTCCAGGGCCTCATTCAACCCAGCCTTGAATACCACCAGGGATGAGACATCCCTACCTCCTGTTTTATCCACCGCACCTCTCAGGTGGGGCTGCCTGCACACTTTCTGAAGGTGCACTCTGGTTCCACTCTCTCTGTCACTGATAAAGATGT
>NW_011161448.1:0-623 GCF_000146605.3 Meleagris gallopavo | reverse complement strand
AGTGGCCACCCTCAGCAAGTTTGCTGATGATACGAAGTTGGGAGGATTGGCTGACACGCCTGAAGGCTGTGCTGCCATTCAGCGAGACCTGGACAGGCTAGGAGAGCTGGGCAGTAAGAAACCGGATGAGGTTCAACAAAAGCAAGTGTAGGGTCTTACACCTAGGGAGGAATAATTGCATGCACCGATACAGACTGGGGGATGAGCTGGAGAGGAGCTCTGCAGAGAGGGACCTGGGCGTCCTGGTGGACGACAGGTTGGCCATGAGCCAGCAGTGTGCCCTCGTGGCCAAAAAGGCCAGTGGCATTCTGGGGTGCATTAAAAAGAGCGTGTCAGCAGGTCGAGGGAGGTGATCCTCCCCCTCTACTCTGCCCTGGTAAGGCCTCATCTGGAGTACTGTGTCCAGTTCTGGGCTCCCAGTACAAAAAAGACAGGGATCTCTTGGAAAGAGTCCAGCGGAGGGCCACAAAGATGGTGAAGGGCCTGGAGCATCTCCCCTATGAAGAAAGGCTGAGTGAACTGGGTCTGTTTAGCCTTGAGAAAAGATGACTGAGAGGGGACCTGATCCAGGTTTATAAATATCTGAGGTGTGGCGGCCATAGTGGTGAGGCCAGTCTCTTTTC
>NW_011161447.1:0-418 GCF_000146605.3 Meleagris gallopavo | reverse complement strand
CATCGAAGTAACCAAGTGGCAATAGGCTCATTTGGGTGACGTGAAAAGTCTTTTCTCAGACTTCGAATTTCATTCATTTTCAGAGATCGATCAACAATGGTAACGATATCTTGCTCACCTCTTACTCTTTCGGGACTTCTTGTTGCCCTCATTGGCGCCGGTGACCGTGGTCTTACTGAGGGCCCCTCCCCTGGACTTTGGGGTGCTTCTTGTGGATCTTGGAGCCACTCCTCTGGACCTCTCTCCTCTTCTTTCTTCTCTTCTAACTGAGTCGAGATTCGTTTCATTTTCCGTCCTCTTACAGGGGCAAGTGACATCAATTGTGGTGCTTCCTGTAGTTGATCAGGTTGGTCAGTTCCAATGCTCTCATCCTCCAGTTCAGCTCGGAGCCTGTCTCGTTCGATGATGAGAGTATCTA
>NW_011161446.1:0-452 GCF_000146605.3 Meleagris gallopavo | reverse complement strand
GTGTGACGCGGGGAACTACCAGCATGGCAGTCTCACCTCTGTGCTGGTCACGGATCATGGAGCAGATCATCCTGGAAGTGACTCTCAAGCACACATTCCAGTGCGTCACCACCCTGGGCGTGAAAAGCTGCCTCCTAATAACCAACCTAAACCTCCCCTGTCTCACTTCAAAACCATTTCCCCTTGTCCTATCGCTATCCACCCTCCTCAACAGCCGTTGCCCCCTCCTGCTTATGCGCTCCCCTTTGAGTCTTGGAAGGCTGTCATGAGCTATCTCCAGAGCTTTACTCTTCTCCCACACAAACAATCCCAGTTCCCTCAACATTTCTTTCTAAGAGAGGTGCTCCAGCCCTCTGATCATCTTCGTGGCCCTTCTCTGGACCTGCTCCAAAAGCTCCACATCATTCCTGTGCTGGAGCCCCAGGCCTGGACGCAGTGCTGCACATGGGGCC
>NW_011161445.1:0-410 GCF_000146605.3 Meleagris gallopavo | reverse complement strand
GGAAGGGCCCACTTGCTGGCTTCGTGTCCAGCTCCCACCCACCAGTACTCCCAGGCCTTATGGAGCAGGACTACGCTCAGTCCTTTCATCCCCTAGCATGTTTTGGTGGTGGCTGTTCCCTCATCCCAGCTACTGACCCTGCACTTGGATTTGTGCCCACTGCTCAGCCTGTTGAGGTCTCTGTGGACGGCATCCCGTCCCTCTGCTGTGTCACTGCACCCCACAGCTTGGTGTCCTTAGGGTGCACTCAACCCCACTGTTGATGTCCCTGATGAAGGGGATACCCAGATGCTTGTACCAACTGGGCGTAGAAGCCCTTGGGAGCAGCCCTGCGGAGGACTCGGGGATCCTGGTGGACAAAGAGCTGGACATAAGCCAGTAGTGTGCACTTGCAGCCCAGAAGGCCAACT
>NW_011161444.1:0-532 GCF_000146605.3 Meleagris gallopavo | reverse complement strand
GAAGCCCTTCTCCATTTCCTCCCCATTCCTGGATCTGATGGTGGCAATTCTCTACTCGGTCGTTCCTCCAACACTGAACCCTATGATCTACAGCATGAGAAACAAGGAGATCAAGCATGCCCTCAACCAAGTGTTGCAGCATGCAATATCCCAGCTGCAAGAATGCGCACGACTTCCTCACATTGTTCCCTGTGAACGTTCTTTATATTTTATGTATGTATGACTTTTTGTCTGTTTGTGCAAGTGCAATACAATAATCTTGGAAAAAGCATTGCAATTTATTCTACTTCTTCTTACCCGTCTGCTTTCCGTTTACTCTCAGCAAGACCTCATGTAAATATGGAAACAGATTCACCAAATAGATTAAAAAACACTATAAAACCTTGCATAAAATACTGTTCCTTAGCTTTTCTCTCTCCCTACCTTGTCTGGATCTGGGGAAGGTACAGCCACAGAGAGCTGTACAACACACTCTTTTCATTCCTGGGCTCTTTACGCTGCCACACTGCTCTCACGTCCTTGCATTTGTGCA
>NW_011161443.1:0-673 GCF_000146605.3 Meleagris gallopavo | reverse complement strand
AGGGGACCTGATCCAGGTTTATAAATATCTGAGGTGTGGCGGCCATAGTGGTGAGGCCAGTCTCTTTTCAGTGGTACGTGGAGACAGGACGAGGGGAAACGGACATAAGCTGCAGCATAGGAAGTTTCGCACGAATGTGCGTAAGAACTTCTTCACGGTGAGGGTGACGGAGCACTGGAACAGGCTGCCCAGGGAGGTTGTGGAGTCTCCTTCTCTGGAGATATTCAAGTCTCGCCTGGACACCTACCTGTGCGACCTGGTGTAGGGAACCTTTGGCAGGGGGGTTGGTCTCGATGATCTCTAGAGGTCCCTTCCAACCCCTACAATTCTGTGATTCTGTGATTCTGTGAAGAAACCCAACATTTCTTGCATTCAGCACACAGGTACAGCCCAGCAGGAGAGGATTCTTCTCTTCTTTGTGGACATCAGAGTTCCCTCTCTCTCAGTGACTGAATTTACTTACTTCAGGAAACGTGAGCTGTTACTTGCTACAGGCTTTCTCCAAAGGCTTTTTTTTTTAGCACTTCAATTAACAATGTGTTGTTATAAGATAAGACTTATGAACATTATCAACACAAATAGAAGAAACAAAAACTCTGAGGAAAGTAACTTATCATAAAGTAAAGAATCTTCCATTAAACCACTATTTCCTGCAAGAAATAAAATATTGACA
>NW_011161442.1:0-446 GCF_000146605.3 Meleagris gallopavo | reverse complement strand
AATGGCAGTCCCCACCTCACAACCAAAGATGAGGGCTGTGCATCATGAGCAGTTCTCAGACAAGATGGAAGCAAAAAATGGTGTTGGGTACCTGAGCCTTCTCTGGTGGTAAGCAACATGGTGCACAGAGTGCAGCCATGTGCTCCGAGCAAGGAGCACAGGTTTGTGCAAGAGGCCCGGATGCAGGGCAGTGCCTTCATGACTGTATTGTGTCCAGCAGGTGGCAGCAGAGCTGCGGTGCTCCCAAGTGCCGTAACAACTGCACGGAGAGATGTGTTGGTCTCTGTGGAAACAGCAAGGAACTGGAAGATGCGTTTCCCGGCATGCCCCGGAACCTCACTTTGCTGACTGGTCATTGTCCGCCCAGCAGGTAAGGGCGATGCACACCCGCCAGCGTTTACCCATTCCAGAGCCCGGCACAATAGGGTTCCCCCAGAGCTCTGAAT
>NW_011161441.1:0-553 GCF_000146605.3 Meleagris gallopavo | reverse complement strand
TCAGTAGCAAAAGGAAGATGAGGGAAAATGAGGTCCCACTGCTGAATGCAGAGGGTGTCCTGGCAATAAAGGACATTGAGAAGGTGCAGTTACTGAACGCTGCTTTTGCTTCACTCTTTACTGATAAGACTGCCCTGCAGAAACCCAGACTCTGAAGGTAAGAGAATGAGTCTGGAGAAAGGAAGACGTCCTGATGGTCAAGAAGGAGCTGAGTAGAGACAGGCCAGGCAAACTCAATGCACACAGATCCACGGCCCTTGATGGGATGCACCCACAAGCAGTGAGGGAGCTGGAAGAAGTGACTACTGAACAACTCTCTTGCATTTTTAAAAGGTCACACAGAACAGGATAAGTGCCCGAGGACTGGAGGATAGTCAGTGTCAGTTCACTCTTCAAAAAGGGCAGGAAGAAGAAGACAACAAACTATGGGCCAGGAGGCCTCACCTCTGTCACTGGGAAGATGGTGGAGTACTTTATTCTAGATGTCATCTCCAAGGAAGTGGAAGAAAAGAGGGTTATCAGCAGTAGTCAACGTGGGCTCACCAATGGGAAA
>NW_011161440.1:0-372 GCF_000146605.3 Meleagris gallopavo | reverse complement strand
GATCTCGCTGCACGCGACGCCCATCTCAGCAGGCACAACAAGCTGGAACTGAAAGAAACACACTTGATTTTCTCTGCTCACACACCACAGTGTTGAGAGTCTCTTCAGAACTACCCTCAGTCACCCCCTGGCATAGGCAGATGTTCTAGAAACAACCACTTGTTCAGTCAAGTCAAACGTGGCAGCCCATTAGGCAGCGTTTTACCAAGTGCTATCCCTCTGCTAGCAGATGGGGACTCTGGCACAAAGCAGCAGGTGCATTTGCTCAGGGCACTCTGACAGCGCAGTAGCAGGGCAGTGAGAGGAATCATTGCTGGAGGTGGATCTGCTCCCCAGCCCTCATCTCCCAACCTCCAGCACCCGCCGCAGCCC
>NW_011161439.1:0-399 GCF_000146605.3 Meleagris gallopavo | reverse complement strand
CCCTAGCCCTAACCGTCGCCCTCTCCTGGATGCGCTCCGCCCGTCCGGCCCGCTTTTTCTGCAACACCCGCACGTACTTTTCTGGTGGTCGTCCCTCCCCCCCCCACCCGCCCCTTTCTTACGTTCTTCTCAAGACGTCCGTCCGACCGACGTCCGTGCGAGCGCTCGTTTGCTCGGTTGTCGTCCGTTTCTTCCTTCTTCTTGGGGGACTTCGGCCGAGAGAGCTGCGGGATTTTGGTTTTCCGTTATTTATTTATTCGCCCCCCTACCTCCCACCTCCCCCCTCCCCCCCCCCCTCCCCACTCCCCCCCCGCCTTTCCTTTCTTTTCTCGCCGTCCCTGCCCGTCCGATTCCGGGACCGGGACTCGGACCCCCGATGGCTCGGCCGGACGGTGGCGA
>NW_011161438.1:0-597 GCF_000146605.3 Meleagris gallopavo | reverse complement strand
CCACTGCTCAGCCTGTTGAGGTCTCTGTGGATGGCATCCCGTCCTCTGCTGTGTCACTGCACCCCACAGCTTGGTGTCCTTAGGGTGCACTCAACCCACTGTTGATGCCCTGATGAAGGGGAACCCAGATGCTTGTACCAACTGGGCGTAGAAGCCCTTGGGAGCAGCCCTGCGGAGGACTCGGGGATCCTAGGTGGACAAAGAGCTGGACATAAGCCAGTAGTGTGCACTTGCAGCCCAGAAGGCCAACTGTATCCTGGGCTGCATTCAAAGAGGAGCGACCAGCAGGGAGAGGGAGGTGATTGTCCCCCTCGACTCGGCTCTGGTGCGGCCCCATGTGCAGCACTGCGTCCAGGCCTGGGGCTCCAGCACAGGAATGATGTGGAGCTTTTGGAGCAGGTCCAGAGAAGGGCCACGAAGATGATCAGAGGGCTGGAGCACCTCTCTTAGAAAGAAATGTTGACGGAACTGGGATTGTTTGTGTGGGAGAAGAGAAAGCTCTGGAGATAGCTCATGACAGCCTTCCAAGACTCGAAGGGAGCGCATAAGCAGGAGGGGGCAACGGCTGTTTAGGAGGGTGGATAGCGATAGGACAAG
>NW_011161437.1:0-389 GCF_000146605.3 Meleagris gallopavo | reverse complement strand
TTGTATCGTTCAATCTTACCTGAGGCCGGTGCATGTAGGGAATATGGTAAATCCACTCAATACCATGACCTTTAGCCCAGGTACCTACAAGAGAATTTTTAAAATGAGTCCCATTATCTGACTCAATTCTTTCTGGGGTACCATGTCGCCACAGGACTTGTGTCTCAAGACCTAGTATGGTATTTCGGGCGGTAGCGTGGGGTACTGCATAGGTTTCAAGCCACCCAGTTGTTGCCTCCACCATGGTGAGCACATAACGCTTACCATTACGAGATCGTGGCAAGGTGATATAATCAACCTGCCATGCCTCCCCATATTTGTACTTTTGCCATCGCCCTTCCTCCCAGAGAGGTTTCATTCTCTTGGCTTGTTTAATTGTGGCACACGTG
>NW_011161436.1:0-544 GCF_000146605.3 Meleagris gallopavo | reverse complement strand
AAGTGCACACTACTGGCTTATGTCCAGCTCTTTGTCCACCAGGATCCCCGAGTCCTCCGCAGGGCTGCTCCCAAGGGCTTCTACGCCCAGTTTGTACAAGCATCTGGGTTTCCCCTTCATCAGGGACATCAACAGTGGGGTTGAGTGCACCCTAAGGACACCAAGCTGTGGGGTGCAGTGACACAGCAGAGGGACGGGATGCCATCCACAGAGACCTCAACAGGCTGAGCAGTGGGCACAAATCCAAGTGCAGGGTCAGTAGCTGGGATGAGGGAACACCCACCACCAAAACATGCTAGGGGATGAAAGGACTGAGCGTAGTCCTGCTCCATAAGGCCTGGGAGTACTGGTGGGTGGGAGCTGGACACAAGCCAGCAATGGGCCCTTCCAGCCCAGAAAAGCCAAACCGTATCCTGGGCTGCATCCAAAGATGCGCAGTCAGCGGGCGAAGGGAGGAGATCCCCATCCCTCTGCTCTGCGCCTGGTCAGGCCTCAGCTGCAGTGCTGCGTCCAAGATGTGGAGTCCTCAGTGCAGGGAGACATG
>NW_011161435.1:0-349 GCF_000146605.3 Meleagris gallopavo | reverse complement strand
CGGCAGGGAAGCCAAAACTGAATGCCGACATGAATTGGGCAACACAAAGCCAAGGGGTCATTAGGCCAAGAGAATGGGGCAAGGAAACACAAAAAATAAGGAGGACAAGAGAATGTAATAGTGAAAACAAGTGCAAGACCAGAGACAAGCAAGACACAGAACAAAGAGGATAGGCAGCCTTCTGGGCACCATGAAGCGCAATTCAGAGCTCTGGGGGAACCCTATTGTGCCGGGGCTCTGGAATGGGGTAAACGCTGGCGGCTGTGCATCGCCCTTACCTGCTGGGCAGACAATGACCAGTCAGCAAAGTGAGGTTCCGGGGCATGCCGGGAAATGCACATTCCACTTC
>NW_011161434.1:0-690 GCF_000146605.3 Meleagris gallopavo | reverse complement strand
CCAGGGCAGAGTAGAGGGGGAGGATCACCTCCCTCGACCTGCTGGACACGCTCTTCTTAATGCACCCCAGAATGCCATTGGCCTTTTTGGCCACGAGGGCACACTGCTGGCTCGTGGCCAACCTGTCGTCCACCAGGACGCCCAGGTCCCTCTCTGCAGAGCTCCTTTCCAGCAGCTCATCCCCCAGCCTGTATTGGTGCATGCAATTATTCCTCCCTAGGTGTAAGACCCTACACTTGCTTTTGTTGAACCTCATCCGGTTTCTTACTGCCCAGCTCTCCAGCCTGTCCAGGTCTCGCTGAATGGCAGCACAGCCTTCAGGCGTGTCAGCCAATCCTCCCAACTTCGTATCATCAGCAAACTTGCTGAGGGTGGCCACTATCCCCTCATCAAGGTCATTGATGAAGATGTTGAACAAGACCGGACCCAGCACAGACCTCTGGGGGACACCACTGCTTACAGGTCTCCAGCCAGACTCTGCACCACCAACGACGACCCTCTGCGCTCTGCCAGTCAGCCAGTTCTCAACCCACCTCACTGTCCACTCATCTATCCCACACTTCCTCAGCTTTGTTATAAGGATGTCGTGGGAGACAGTATCAAATGCCTTTCTAAAATCAAGGTAGACTACATCTACCGCTCTTCCCGCATCCACCCAGCATGTGACAGCAACATAGAAGCCATCAGGTT
>NW_011161433.1:0-449 GCF_000146605.3 Meleagris gallopavo | reverse complement strand
TACGTTGATCCCTGACGTGTCCTTTTTAAATGCTTGCTGAGGTGCTCTCAGCTTGGTGTTCGGATGTCCCTCGTGCTCACGTTGCTTTCACTGGTGCTTTTCCTTTCCCCATTTTCAGGTCTCCCCAGTGCTGATGGTATGTCAGAGCCATGTCCCAATGTTGTCTTCTTTTCTGTTTGGATTCAACAGCATTTTCTTCCCTTTTGATCTGTTCTTCTTCTCTTTCTTCCCTGTTGCCCGTTGGCGCTTCGTTGGAGTTTCCTGGATCCAAAAGCACCCTTCTGACCACGTGTGATGCCCAAAGAAGAGGTAGGCTCCCAAATAGGCTTGTGCTGAGTGCTGTCCATGACTTGGGGTTTCTCGATTCACTAGTATTCTTTTTCCGCGATATTGTTCAGTGCTGTATGTGAAGCTTTCTTCTTTCTTTCTAGGATTGGCGCCTCCACCAT
>NW_011161432.1:0-470 GCF_000146605.3 Meleagris gallopavo | reverse complement strand
AGGACAATGTTATCAAAAATCAGTGCACTCCTTCTGTCCTGTTCCAGACTCTTCCCGACCCTATGTAATTTCCTTACCTCGTGCCTGTGCCAATTGTACCCAGGTTGGAATGCCCCAGTCTCAACCTCACTCTGTTCAGCAGCTTTTGTTGGGACTGGAAATTTCCACTGCAAAAACACAATCTACCTCTCACAGGGTTTTACCCAGACTTTTACTCCATGTTTTACACACACTTCACATTGTGTTGACACACACTTCATTCTAGGTGTACTCGCCCTCTACTCTGTGTGTACTCACCCTTTTCTCTGGGTTTATCTCACACTTTCCTCTGGGTTTATTGATACTTTACTCCTGCTTTACTCTGACTTTTCTTCACTCTGTACTCTGGCTGTATTCAGAATCTTCTCCAGGTTTACTCACACTTTACTCCAGGTTTACTTATACTTTGCTGAGTGTTTGCTCACACTTTA
>NW_011161431.1:0-618 GCF_000146605.3 Meleagris gallopavo | reverse complement strand
GGTTATAAGGGGCGTCAGGACAGCAGCGAGCATCCATGGCAAGCACACTGGCTGCTCCGAAATGGGTGCTGGAGAGTAGCATCCAAAATAAACCTCACTGGATGGTCCCAGCTGGTGGTGTTTGGGGTATGCTTGATCCTGGAATTAGGGCTAGGTTGCAGGAGAAAACCAGCTTCACCTTAGCAGGTGTGTTTCCTGATCCGAGAACAAACGGAGACGTACCTCTGGCTTTTTTCTACATCCTTTTTTGGCATCTTTTTCCCAGCCCCAGGGGTTCACAGCTGTTTCCTGGAGCATCCGTGTGTCCAAAATGTGGGTGCCACAGGCTGAAATCACCGTGCAGCGATGGCACGGAGAGGCCTCCTTGCTCTGGAACCTACCACAGACAGACAGACAGCACCTGGGATGTGATCTGTGGAGAGAAGAGGAGCGCTCTTGGTGGAAGCCAGATGACCCAGGACAACTCCTGAGGAATCTGCAAACCAGCACAGAACTGTAGAGCACATCTCCAGCTGCCTTTTGCCTCTGCAAGCTCCCACTGAGCCACTGCAAATGACCCAAAATCTTTGCTGCAGCCTCAGGACTTATTCTCTTGTGCCAGCTGCTCTCCACAACTGT
>NW_011161430.1:0-301 GCF_000146605.3 Meleagris gallopavo | reverse complement strand
CTCTCTCGCACATGCACACGCACACGCACACCCTTCCCTTCCCCCCCCGCCCCCAGGATCAGGACCCCTGATCCTCCCTCTACCCAGACAGATGCCGTTCGCAAAGTGATTTTGTTTTCTGATTCATTTAGCTTTTTGGTTTGTTTCTTGGCTTTTTAGTTTTCGTTTTCCTAGTTTTATTTCCGTTTTAATTTTTTTCCTATTTATTCATTTAAAGAAAATATTTTCTACGCACCTATTTGCTCGCTCGCCTGCGTGAGCGCGTGCGTGACGGAGCGTGCGCGCGCGCGGGCCCGGCTCG
>NW_011161429.1:0-997 GCF_000146605.3 Meleagris gallopavo | reverse complement strand
GGGGGGTTTTGGGAGTGGGACTCCGAGCTGACCCCGTGCCCGCTCCCCCCTCCCCTTCGGCCCGATCCGCTCCGCAGCCCCCACCGCTCCGCGCCGCGCTCCTTTGTTGGGACTTCGCGTTTTCCCCCTTCGTTCCGTTGCTCGCCGCAGTTTTCACGCCGGCCGCTTTGAGAGCTTTTTCTTTTTTTAATTACCATCATTTTATTATTATTATTATTATTTATTTTTCCCCCCTGTCCTCTCCCACCGTTTCCACCCCCCCTCGCCTTCCCTCCCCTCCGCATCCCGCAGCCGTTCCCTCGGTCGGGAGCGAGAACTCCAAGCGGAGCGGCCCCAACTTTTTGTACCGCACCGCCGGGCCCGACCCGTGGCCGTCGGACCGCTCCGAGGTGAGGGGGGGAGAGCTGGAAAAAAATGATTAAAACATAACAATAATTAAATTGCGGGAGGCTGCGGAAGAGCCCCGCAAGTTGGGGCCGGCGGGGGGGACGGTGCGGCGGCTTTCGGGGTTCGGTGCCTTTGTTCGTCGGGGCGGTGCGCCGGAGGGGCTGCAGGGAGGGAATGGGGCCGGGGGGTTACATTGCATCGCCTCCGCGGTGGGACAGCCCCGCCCGAAGGATCCCGGCGGGGTACGGGGGGGTGGGGGCTCGGTCCTTCCCCGCCGGTGTCACACGGCTGCTTGGGGACGGCCGCTCAGTCGGCGGAGCGCTCCGGAGCAGCGCCGGGAGAGAACAAGTGGAGCGCGGTCGGCTTTTCATTTTCCAGCTGGAGATTTTTTTTATTTATTTTATTTATTTTTTTTCCTTTTCTTAAAAACTCACCGACCAAACCCAAAGCGCGGAACTGTTTCCTCTTCTCCTTCCCCCTCTCCCCCTCCATCGCCGTGCACTTTTGATTCGGGTAAATCAGAACACTCCGTGCTGTGCTGGGGGGTAAAGTTGCGTTGGGCGCCGCTCTGCTTTGCACAGCCCTGAAGGAATCCTCTTCCATTCCTCCC
>NW_011161428.1:0-783 GCF_000146605.3 Meleagris gallopavo | reverse complement strand
AGAGAACTGTCATTTCTGGGTGGAAAGGTCTTATGTGGGGGGAAAAGGTGAGGAATGTGTGAGAAAGCTGGTGTTTCTGGGAGTAAATGCCATCTTTTGGGGGCTAGAAATGGTCTTTCTGGTGGGATGTGCCACATCTTTGTGAGGCAATCGGTGTTTGTGAGGGCCAATGGCATATATTCTGGATCGAAATGGTCTTTCCGCAGTAAAAGTCCAAAAGTCTGGGAGTAAGTGTCATGATGAGGAATGTAATGGAGTGTAATTGGGAGGAACTGGGAGGAATTTCTCGGAGTCGTGGTCTTTGTGGGTGCATATGTCCCATTTAGGGAAGGATAGGAGTATTTCTTAGCAGAACTGCCATAGCATGTAGGGAAAAATGTCCTATCCTTGGGAGACAAGTGGTATTAGTGGGAGAAGATGTCCTATTCTTGGTTGCAAGTGTCCAATTTGGTCTTGTCATCTAGTCTTTTTGGGAGAAAACGTGCGGTAGTTTGAAGAAAACAGGTATGCCTGGGAGAAAATACCATCTTTTTGGAAGCACAGGCCCAATTTCCAAGTGAAATGTGGTATTTCTGGGAGAAAATGACAAGTACGTGGGAGAAAAGTGGGCAACTGTGGGAAAGACTGACTTCTCTTGGAGGGCAAGTGTGGTATTTTGGTGTGAAAAGGGGTCCTTTGGGGAGAAAACGGGGTGTAGATGGGAGAAAATGTCCTGTTGAGGAGTGTCCAGCAGTATTTTGAGAGAAAAGGGAAGGTACTTGTCAGAAAAGTGCTCTTTCTGGG
>NW_011161427.1:0-418 GCF_000146605.3 Meleagris gallopavo | reverse complement strand
TTCTCCAGGCTGACAGCCCAGCTCTCCTTGCGTTACTAGGAGAGGGGTTTCCGATCCTTGGGTTCGTGTTTGTGGCTGTACTCTGGATGCACTCGCACAGCTCCATGTCTCCCCTGCACTGAGGACTCCACATCTGGACGCAGCACTGCAGGTGAGGCCTGACCAGCGTAGAGCAGAGGGATGGGGATTTCCTCCCTTCGCCCGCTGACTGCGCATCTTTGGATGCAGCCCAGGATACGGTTGGCTTTCTGGGCTGGAAGGGCCCATTGCTGGCTTGTGTCCAGCTCCCACCCACCAGTACTCCCAGGCCTTATGGAGTAGGACTACGCTCAGTCCTTTCATCCCCTAGCATGTTTTGGTGGTGGCTGTTCCCTCATCCCAGCTACTGACCCTGCACTTGGATTTGTGCCCACTGCTC
>NW_011161426.1:0-404 GCF_000146605.3 Meleagris gallopavo | reverse complement strand
GTGGAGGGAAAACGCGCTCTAACAAGGCATCTGCATGTTTGATGAGGGACAGATGTAGTGCTCTAAGGGAGTGCGTTTCAGAAAGAGGGTGAGATCCTTTCAGGACTTCGGAGAAAAAAAACCCCCACTCGGAGGTAGTGCAGGAGGCTGAATTCGCACTTGTCGGCATCGGAATCGCACTCCTTCGGTCTCATGCTCAGAGAGCGGCATTCCCTCTGAACAGCTCCGGAGACTATGCCGTTGCTGGCCGAGAAATCACGCTTCTCCCCGAACGCCGCTTTCTGCCGTCAGCAGCGGTCTCGTGTTTCTCGCTTGCCGAGAGCGGACCCCTTCAGCCGGCTGCTTTCCTCCGACTAGAGAGCGGGCTCTTGTGCGCGCATCGGAAAGGAGCGCTTTGCACTTCG
>NW_011161425.1:0-324 GCF_000146605.3 Meleagris gallopavo | reverse complement strand
GGATGGTCAGCATGGGGGAGTCGGATCACATCGCAAACCTACCTGCATACAAGCAGCGCACCAACATGGGGTGCAAGATGTTCATTACCTGCTGGACACATCTCACACCACTGACTGGAGGAGCCCAGGCAATCCTTCAACTCCATCAGGCTGCAAAATGAAATCAGAAGAGACGCAGAACATAATTTACAACACAACAAGGATGCACACAATGCCCTTTAAAAAACACCCACCGCATGGATGCAATTAGCACATAGCCCTATTCATTACAGCCATCCAGCTTGAGATCCTCCAGAAAAGCAGAGCTCACAGCTCTGAAATCAA
>NW_011161424.1:0-394 GCF_000146605.3 Meleagris gallopavo | reverse complement strand
CCAATTATAGATGACGTTTTCTCCCAGAAATACAAGCTTTCTCAATGAAAGATGACATTTTGTGCCAGATATGCCAATTTTCACCTGACAAACACAACGTTTTCTACCAGAAATTCCATTTTAGTCCCCCAAAACACGGCATTTTCTCCCAGATATGCCAGTTTTCATCCTCAAAATATGACATTTTCTCCAAGAAATAGGAGTTTTCTCCCCAAAAATATAACATTTTCTCTCAGAAATACCACGTTTTCTCGCAAAATACGCCATTTTCTCCCAGAAATTCCACGTCTTCTCCCCAAAAGTACGCCATTTTCTGCCAGGAACTGCTCTTTTCTCCCACAAATCCCATATTTCAACCAGAAACATGGCGTTTTCTCCACGAAATTGCAGTTGT
>NW_011161423.1:0-517 GCF_000146605.3 Meleagris gallopavo | reverse complement strand
TCCCATGGCTGACTCATTGCTCACCTCAGGTGATCAATCGAAGGTTCAGGCCGTGATTCAGCAGCCCCATACGAGTGGGGACTTGTGGGGTGTGGGGGACGATGGGGGTGGGCGATGGGGGAGTGTAGGGGGGTCTGGGGGGCGACGTGGGGAGGGGTTTGGGGTGAGAATGGGGGATGTGTGGCAGTGTTGGAGCGCATTTATTGATTTCTTCCTGAGAGGGTGTTAGGGTTCCCTGTGGCCCAAAGGTGGAGCCCTGATCCATAACCCCTCATGACCCCGTAACCCCTTATAACTTGGCGTGACCCCAAGGCTCCACGTGACCCATAGCCCTGTCAGCACCGTAACCCAGAGGAGGCTGTGGACAGTGATGGGTCTGTTCTTGGGTTGTTCAGGGGACATTATAGGGTGGCTCTGGGGCCGCTGTAGATCAGCTGCCTTTAACATCCCCTGACCCTCACCTTGCCCACGTCTTGCTGGGCAAGATGGGGGTCAAAAGGGCAGTGGGGGGATATGG
>NW_011161422.1:0-339 GCF_000146605.3 Meleagris gallopavo | reverse complement strand
ACCCCTTCCCTGCAGCACAGCTGAATTGCCTTCACCTGTGCTCCCCTCGGCTGACTCATTGCTCGCCTCAGGTGATCAATCAAAGGTTCAGGCCGTGATTCAGCAGCCCCATACACTCCACCCCTTCCACGGCGTGAGCCAATGTTAGGTTGACTAAAGGGTGAGCTTCCCTAATACACAGATCCAATACACCGCGACGCTTATACAATTTCATCGCCACACGTTGGTAAATTTCAAGATGAGTGACGATGGGTGAAAGTTGACTTCCTTCTATGGGCCAGCACTCAATGATGTTACCGGAGGCATACGGTCATGAGGTGCAGGTCCGTCCTATGTTCC
>NW_011161421.1:0-362 GCF_000146605.3 Meleagris gallopavo | reverse complement strand
CTTCGTTATCAATGCTGGATTTCATCTTGGTAAGGACGCTTTAAATAAGGTGAAATGTAGACAGGCATCAACTCCCAGGTCACCTCGTTCAGTGCATCCTGACGTGGCATTTTGACTCATGTGGTGACCTTCATGCACAACGAATGTGGTACTCAGACATGATTTGAGCCAGAATGTGATGTGCCCACATTCAGAAGTTGGGATTATACACTATGCTAACCAAAACCTTGACGTTCTGGGGCCGCCTTCCGTGGGGGTGGCTGGGATGGGGGGGACGGGGCAGCAGCGCAGGAGCCGGGCGAGGGCGTGAGGAAGCGGTGCTCTGCAGGGCCGTGGCTCTGCTGCTGGCCGAGCGCGCTCTG
>NW_011161420.1:0-513 GCF_000146605.3 Meleagris gallopavo | reverse complement strand
CCCATACAGACTCTTGGTCACTGCTGACTTCCTAAATTAACTCTGCATTCCAGTTAGTTATTTCTCTTCTTGCTGTCAGACCCAGTCTGTTGTGTCACTCCAGCTCAGGTAATGATTCACTTCTGAATGCTTTGGTCATTTGCAGAACTCCAGACCATTCCAGTAACAGCTCTCTGGATCCCAAAGTGAAGGCTGCTAAGTTACGGATGCACACTGATCTACCAGGTGCCAGTTGTAAGCAAAGAAACAATCAAACTCCATAACCACAGAGCAGTTCTAAAGCAGGTGTGTTTAATCAGGGCTGTGCACACGCCGCATGCAGCAGAGATATTTCTGCCTAACTTCCATACCGGAAGGCAAGAAATGCACGTACTTACAGAGCAGGCTGCTTACATATGCATTAGATGTCCAAAACAGAGGCTGCTTTATTACACTGAGTCCCAACAATGATTGATGTTGCCCTTTCTCCCCTCTCCCCACCGAGTCTCTGTTATTTTCCACATACACTCTTTG
>NW_011161419.1:0-323 GCF_000146605.3 Meleagris gallopavo | reverse complement strand
AGCACAGGATAGGAGCAAGGGCTCCCACATTTCAGAAAAGGCACAAGGGAGTTGTGCCCATCTCGGGGCTTGTGGCAGCATGCAGGGCAGCCCCACAGAGGTAACCTCAAGCTGATGTCTCCTGGACAGCAAAGTCATTCCTATGTCTGAAACAACCGCGCTGCACAGAGCTTGAGCAGGGCACTGGAGGCATGGGCAGCACGGTCCTAAGGAAACTTGCCTAGGAGAGGATCAGTGGCAGAACTGGAGCCAAATATCCCCCTTCTGCACTGGTGATGCCAGAAGCACCCAGGAAGCCTTCCCCAGCTGCCCACACACCTCCC
>NW_011161418.1:0-402 GCF_000146605.3 Meleagris gallopavo | reverse complement strand
TACTTAAGGGGTGGTAGGTATTTGGAGCTGGAAGCTGCTTCCTTCACTTGAGAGTGTGGGGGAGTATTGGTCCTTGGAATGGGGTAAGTGGTTCTTTTTTTCTTTTCAGGGCTGTGATCTTGCTTTTTGGGGGATGGCAAGTGCGCTGAAGGGCTGCTAGGTGTAAGAGCAGCATGTGAATCTGGAGACTGCTTCCTTTGGGGTGTGGGGTGAGCCCTTAGAATGGGGTGAGTGATTCCTGCTTGATTTCAGAGCTGTGAGCTCTGCTTTTCTGGAGGATCTCAAGCTGGATGGCTGTCATTAATAGGGCTATGTGCTAATTGCATCCATGCGGTGGGTGTTTTTTAAGGGCATTGTGTGCATCCTTGTTGTGTTTTAAATTATGTTCTGCGTCTCTTCTGA
>NW_011161417.1:0-484 GCF_000146605.3 Meleagris gallopavo | reverse complement strand
TACTGTGCTTAACAAGTCACCCTCGGGAAATGGTTTTTTGATTTTCCTGCAGCCAGATTTGCTTTCACGTAACTAGCTTCTATAACAGAGTCCATCTGACTTTTTAAATTATTTTGTTGAGGCCCAGGGTCCCTGTGCACGTGGGACACAGGCTGTGGCTGCTGCCCCCAGGGGACCCACATCCCGCCCTGGGCTGCTGACAGCCCTCCTCCTGCCCAAAGTCCTGGGGCACAAACCCTGCAGGGACGGGGCTTCTCCTTGGCCAGTGACACCTTCTGACATCCTCTGATGGCCAGTGGAGTCCTCTGAAGACCAGTGGAGACCTGATGATCTCTGACATCCTCCAGTGATCAACGAAGCCCTCAGCAAAGCCAGCTCTGTGCCGTCTGTGTCCTTGTCCCCGCGCTCAGCAGGCTGCCATTCCTCCCTGGTCAGCAGGGCTGTGTGCCCGTCATTGCCGTGATGAACAAACGGCTGCTTCACA
>NW_011161416.1:0-327 GCF_000146605.3 Meleagris gallopavo | reverse complement strand
CTTTGGGCATCACACGTGGTCAGAAGGGTGCATTTGGATCCAGGAAAATCCAACGAAGCGCCAACGGGCAACAGGGAAGAAAGAGAAGAAGAACAGATCAAAAGGGTAGAAAATGCTGGTGAACCAAGCAGAAAAGAAGACGACATTGGGACATGGCTCTGACATTCCATCAGCACTGCAGAGACCTGAAGATTAGGAAAGGAAAAGCACCCAGTGAAAGCAACGTGAGCACGAGGGACATCTGACACCAAGCTGAGAGCACCTCAGCAAGCATTTAAAAAGGACACCGTCACGGGATCAACGTACCTTGGCACAGAGACCAAGCTT
>NW_011161415.1:0-427 GCF_000146605.3 Meleagris gallopavo | reverse complement strand
AGTGCGTGCTGCGTCCCTTCATTTGGAGCGCTTGAGCTCTGCCTGAGTAGCTCGCTTGTTGCACTTGTGCACCAACTGAGTACCTTCGTTTTCGCATCCTCTTGTGCAGCATCTTGTAGGTAAGCTGAGACAGTGTGGGAGAGACGGGTGGGCAGTGGGGGGTTGAGAAGTGCTGGCTGGCGGAGCTCACAGTATCACCTTATCTCCATCAGCAGAGGGGTGGCCAGCAGGGACAGGGAGGTGGTTGTCCCCCCCTTCTCTGCTCTTGGCCTCATTGCAGCCTTCCAGTAGTTAAAGGGAGCCTACAGACAGGAGGGGAATCAAGTTTTGAAAGGGTAGATAGCAGCAGGATGAGTTTGAAGTGGAGGGAGGGATTGGAGGTTGGATGTGAGGGGAAGTTCTTGCTGTGAGAGTGGTGAGGTGCTGG
>NW_011161414.1:0-485 GCF_000146605.3 Meleagris gallopavo | reverse complement strand
GTCACGCCGTTGGAGTGACAGAGAGGGGTCCCCAGCTTCGTGGTGTGACACGGGGGGGTGTCCTCAACTTTGGGGTGGGACACCATTGGGGTGACACAGATTTGTTGGCAGCTTTGGGCTGTGACACTGTGGGGATGACATAGGGGTGTCCGCAGCTTCAGGGTGTCACACTCTGGGGCGTCCCCAACTTTGGGGATGTGACACCTTGATGCCCTGTCCCCACTTCCCCTGGGAAGTCCTCGAGCTGCTCACAGTGTCCCCAACCCCCATAGTGGGAGCTTACAGATCCTTCCAGGGGCCCACGGGATCAACCTGGGGACTCCCTGGACACCCCAAAACCTACCTGGGACATCTCCAGACTCTTCTGGGTGAGTCCAGAAAACTTTCTAGGACTTCTCCTGCAGATCCTTCTGCATGATTCCAAGAGGGGATAAGGAGGGTTCTTGGAGGGGGAGGGGAAGGGTAGAAATGAGCTAGTGAGGCTT
>NW_011161413.1:0-387 GCF_000146605.3 Meleagris gallopavo | reverse complement strand
TTTTCTCATATTTATGTTGGAAGCTCCTGTGTTCCAGTCTGCGCCCACTGCCCCTTGTCCTATCGTTGGGTGTCACTGAGAAGGGCCTGGCTCCATCCTCCTCATGCTCACCCTTTTACGTATTTGTAAACATTCATGAATGTTTATGAGCCCTCTGTCTCCTGCAAGTTCAAGAGACTCAGCTCCCTCATTCTTTCCTCGTAAGGAGGTGTTCCACTCCTTGCATCATCTCTGTGGCTCTGTCCTGCACTCTCTCAAGCAGTTCCCTGTCCTTCTTGAATGGAAGGGCCCAGAACTGGACACAATATTCCAGCTGCAGTCTCACCAGGGCCGAGTGGTGGGAGAGGAGAACCTCTCTCGCCCTACTATCCACAGCCCTTCCATTAC
>NW_011161412.1:0-612 GCF_000146605.3 Meleagris gallopavo | reverse complement strand
GTTGGTCTCGGTGGAAACAGCAAGGAAGTGGAATGTGCATTTCCCGGCATGCCCCGGAACCTCACTTTGCTGACTGGTCATTGTCTGCCCAGCAGGTAAGGGCGATGCACACCCGCCAGCGTTTACCCATTCCAGAGCCCGGCACAATAGGGTTCCCCCAGAGCTCTGAATTGCGCTTCATGGTGCCCAGAAGGCTGCCTATCCTCTTTGTTCTGTGTCTTGCTTGTCTCTGGTCTTGCACTGTTTTCACTATTACATTCTCTTGTCCTCCTACTTTGTGTGTCCTTGCCCCATTCTCTTGGCCTAATGACCCCTTGGCTTTGTGTTGCCACATTCATGTCGGCATTCAGTTTTGGCGTTCCCTGCCGTATTGTCTGGGCCGTCATCCTTGGCATTTCCTTCCATGTTCTCTTGGCCCTTGCCTTTGCCTGGGCATTCCCTTGCCCTCCTGTTTTTGTGGAACCCGCACCTGGGGCGGGGTGCAGCCCTGCGAGCACAGCTGGGGGCAGTTTGGCTGTGGAGTGGGGCAGAGCCAGGCTCCACCCCTCCCTGATCCCATGTAAGGGCTGGGAAGAGTAGGGGCAGCATGTGAACCTGGGGAGTGCTTCCTTT
>NW_011161411.1:0-419 GCF_000146605.3 Meleagris gallopavo | reverse complement strand
GACGCGGGGAACGTACCAGCATGTCAGTCTCACCTCTGGGCTGGTCACGGATCATGGAGCAGATCATCCTGGAAGTGACTCTCAAGCACACATTCCTAGTGCGTCACCACCCTGTGCGTGAAAAGCTGCCTCCTAATTAACCAACCTAAACCTCCCCTGTCTCACTTGAAAGCCATTTCCCCTTGTCCTATCGCTATCCACCCTCCTAAACAGCCGTTGCCCCCTCCTGCTTATGCGCTCCCTTCGAGTCTTGGAAGGCTGTCATGAGCTATCTCCAGAGCTTTCTCTTCTCCCACAGAAACAATCCCAGTTCCCTCAACATTTCTTTCCAAGAGAGGTGCTCCAGCCCTCTGATCATCTTCGTGGCCCTTCTCTGGACCTGCTCCAAAAGCTCCACATCATTCCTGTGCTGGAGCCCC
>NW_011161410.1:0-526 GCF_000146605.3 Meleagris gallopavo | reverse complement strand
GGTCTGGGTGCAGAGTGGTGGTGGAAATTGGAGTTAAATCCGGTCGGCGACCTGTCACGAATTGTGTTCCTGTGAGAGTTAGATTGTGTTTTTGCCATTGTCATGGTTTTATGATTTTTGTTATCAGTGTTCCACACCATAACAGCACGTAAAGCACTGGGAGCTAGAGACAATGCTCCGGTACCACGGACTGCTGCATTTCCGGGCATCTGGTTCTCAGAAGAGAAGAACTACGTACCCTAGAGGACTTTGTGTTCCGTTTTCCATTCAGAGGGAAAGATAAAACTGCTTGCAAGTCACAAGATTGCTCTTTTTTTGCTGCTCGTCTCAACAGTGCGTGCTCCCCTAGCTGTCTTGCCTTCAGCTTTAGAGTAAGGCCTTTGGTTTTGGACACTCTCTCTCTCATTTTATTTGATTTATTAGCCTCAACTCCAATTATATGGTATTATATTGTGTTATCTTGCATTCCGATATTGTATTTAGTAAACTAGTGTTCTCCCTTAGCTCGTTGCCACTGTTTTGCTTT
>NW_011161409.1:0-512 GCF_000146605.3 Meleagris gallopavo | reverse complement strand
GAGAACTGAGAGGAGGGAACAGCAGAGCAGAGAAGCACAGAAGAAGGAAGAAGAGAAACAATGGTGCAGAGAAGAGAGAGCGAGAAGAGCATAGGGAAAAGCAGAGAGAGAAGGTGAGAAGAATAAAAAAGCAATGTGAACAATTTTTTAATCCCTATTAAAGCTGGATTCTTTCCAGAACACGTGGATGCTGCTCTGTTCCTTTCCTTCTTTTTTGCATTGCTCCTATTCTTTTAGACAATTTAAGAACTAAGAACATTCTGGAACATTTCCAGAACTTTGGTTGCAAAGTCTCCTTGATCTCAGCTGCTCTGAATTACCCAACCAATATCAAGCGGGGGTCACCTCCTTCAAGGCGCCCTGCAAATCCAGCTTCACGTGTCTAACTTGGACAAATTTCCCTTCAGGAAGGAGCAGAGAGACTTTCCACACTCAGCCCAGAATCCTCTGCTGCCATCCAGCACATCCATTCCCCAGCAGGACACCATCACTCCCATCAGCGTGGCGCCGTC
>NW_011161408.1:0-748 GCF_000146605.3 Meleagris gallopavo | reverse complement strand
GCTACCTTGGGCCCAAACATTGGACAGCTTCTCCCACAAGTACTACTTTTCCATCCAAAAGAGGACATCTTCTCCCCAAAGAATGCTATTTCCTCCCGGAAACAAAGCAGCTTTCTCACAAATGGGTGGCATTTTCCAACCAACTATGCTGCTCTCTCCCAGAAAGAGCACTTTTCTGACAAGTACCTTCCCTTTTCTCTCAAAAATACTGCTGGACACTCCTCAACAGGACATTTCCTCCCATCTACACCCCGTTTTCTCCCCAAAGGACCCTTTCACACCAAAAATACCACACTTGCCCTCCAAGAGAAGTCAGTCTTTCCCACAGTTGCCCACTTTTCTCCCACGTACTTGTCATTTTCTCCCAGAAATACCACATTTCACTTGGAAATTGGGCCTGTGCTTCCAAAAAGATGATATTTTCTCCCAGGCATACCTGTTTTCTTCAAACTACCGCACGTTTTCTCCCAAAAAGACTAGATGACAAGACCAAATTGGACACTTGCAACCAAGAATAGGACATCTTCTCCCACAAATACCACTTCTCTCCCAAGGATAGGACATTTTCCCTAAATGCTATGGCAGTTCTGCTAAGAAATACTCCTTTCCTTCCCTAAATGGGACATATGCACCCACAAAGACCACGACTCCGAGAAATTCCTCCCAGTTCCTCCCAATTACACTCCATTACATTCCTCATCATGACACTTACTCCCAGACTTTTGGACTTTTACTGCGGAAAGACCAT
>NW_011161407.1:0-470 GCF_000146605.3 Meleagris gallopavo | reverse complement strand
ACAAGGTGAATATTCTAGCCCGATGGGCCATGAGACCTCAGGCCATCAAGGAAGAGATGCGACGTATAAGTGGGCTAGAGACCGAGGGGTGGATTTAACTATGGATGCTATTGCGCAAATCATTCATGACTGTGACACGTGTGCCACAATTAACAAGCCAAGAGAATGAAACCTCTCTGGGAGGAAGGGTGATGGCAAAAGTACAAATATGGGGAGGCATGGCAGGTTGATTATATCACCTTGCCACGATCTCGCAGTGGTAAGCGTTATGTGCTCACCATGGTGGAGGCAACAACTGGGTGGCTTGAAACCTATGCAGTACCCCACGCTACCGCCCGAA
Organism: Meleagris gallopavo; assembly: GCF_000146605.3. Lineage (NCBI taxonomy): Eukaryota > Metazoa > Chordata > Aves > Galliformes > Phasianidae > Meleagris > Meleagris gallopavo. The sequence continues at coordinate 130 of NW_011161407.1, read as the reverse complement.
ATACCATATTAGGTCTTGAGAAACAAGTCCTGTGGCGACATGGTACCCCAGAAAGAATTGAGTCAGATAATGGGACTCATTTTAAAAATTCTCTTGTAAATACCTGGGCTAAAGGACATGGTATTGAGTG
>NW_011161406.1:0-486 GCF_000146605.3 Meleagris gallopavo | reverse complement strand
AAGGACCAAGTGCTGAAATGCCAAGGAACCAAAGCAAAAGGCACTTGAAATCCTCACAAACAGAGGGGAATACGCTTAGGAAAGGAAAAAGCACTTCCAAGAACAGAAACAGAAGGGGAAAAAAATCAACACCACTGAAAAATAGCCCAATGCATTGCAATGCAGAAGGAGCAGGAAACTAAGGCAGAAACCACAGAAAAACAACACGGAAACCAACCGAGGAAACCAACATCAACCCATGCAGCAGCAGCAGCCTCTGCAGCAACATGAAAAAGCAAAGAATACACGGTCATGGCGAAGCACCGATGACCACCGAGTCTGCAGGAGGCCAACATCTTGGCATCCGTGCCCGGGAGGAGGAAAGGGTAGCTACTGGGCATGCTGCTGCCTCCACCACACACGCACCTTCAGGGTCGCCAGCCCAGAAGGAGGCTGTCCCTGCCAGCTGGAACAAAACACCTCTCTGGAGGAAGGCAAAGCACTGCC
>NW_011161405.1:0-684 GCF_000146605.3 Meleagris gallopavo | reverse complement strand
AGGCTTTCTATTTCATTGTAGACACTTATCAGCTTGATCAGACCATGGTGAATCCATGCTGATTACAGCATCCGATACCTTCAGACTCTGTGTGCCAGGAAGCAGTTTTCAGGATGCACTGCTCCAGCAGCTCCATACGACTGAAACGTACACTCCAGTAGCTCCCTCGCATCTGCTTCTTGGTCTTCTTAAACAGGAGTGAGATGCACTTCCCCAGTCTTTGAGGCACTTCTCCCAGTCACCAACCGACGTTGGTGATCAAGAGTGGACAGCTCCCTCAGCACTCATGGGTGCATCTCATCATGGGACAAATGAGCCTAAGGTGTTAGAAATATCCAGTTTGCTCAGGTTTTCCTTGACCCAAAGGTACATCTCGATAGCTCCCGTTTTCAGCCTGGCCTCTGAGCCATGCGATTCACTTGCTGGACACGAAAGAAACAAAGAAGACAAGAAACAAAAAAGTTCTCCTACTTACTTCAGGAGAACACTCACATGTTCTCTTATTTTCCTTTAACCACTCAGACCCAGCTGAAGCCTCTTTTGTTGCCCTTGATGTCCTTTGCAAGACTGCTTTCTATCAGGCCTTAGGCTTTCCCCACCTGATCCCTGGCTGCATGGACACTCAGGCGTTATTCCGCCCACGTTACCCATCCTGGCTTCCATCCTCCAGATGTTTCATATTTT
>NW_011161404.1:0-322 GCF_000146605.3 Meleagris gallopavo | reverse complement strand
TACTTCTTTTCCATCCAAAAGAGGACCATCTTCTCCCCAAAGAATGCTATTTTCTCCGGAACAAAGCAGCTTTCTCACAAATGGGTGGCATTTTCCAACCAACTATGCTACTCTCTCCCAGAAAGAGCACTTTTCTGACAAGTACCTTCCCTTTTCTCTCAAAAATACTGCTAGACACTCCTCAACAGGACATTTCCTCCCCTCTACACCCCGTTTTCTCCCCAAAGGACCCCTTTTCACACCAAAAATACCACACTTGCCCTCCAAGAGAAGTCAGTCTTTCCCACAATTGTCCACTTTTCTCCCACGTACTTGTCATTTT
>NW_011161403.1:0-410 GCF_000146605.3 Meleagris gallopavo | reverse complement strand
GTTCGCGTAAGAATTTGGGAGTGGCGTTCACTCCATGAATCTTATCACAGTTAGTGTCCCTAGTTGCTATCATGCAGACTCCACCAACCTCCAACAGATAGATACAGCTACAATATACACTCCTAAGGGGGAAGCAGGAATGCATTTTTTGATGAGCATAGATATGCTGTAGTAGATGTAACAGTGACTTAACAAGACTGGACATGGCTGGATGCCCTTGGGTGTTTTCCACATAGAGGACAGGTTACACACACCTACAGCACACAGCTCTCCTGCTGTGTCGTGAGGATCAGAGCGAACCCCATGGCTGTCTGAACTCTTCAAACCACAGAGGTAAGGTTCCTCAGCACAGCTGGATCCACTCTTAGTCCCAGACGCGTTCACGGAGTTTGTGCCTAAGGGGATCTCTT
>NW_011161402.1:0-571 GCF_000146605.3 Meleagris gallopavo | reverse complement strand
AAAGGAAACTAGGGAGAATGTGGGCCCCTTACTAAGGTGAGGGGGGGTTCTGGTAACGGGGATGCTGAGAAGGTAGAGATACTGAATGCCTTCTTTACTTCTGTCTTCAGTGAAAAGGCTCTCCCTCAGGTTTCCCACACCCTGGAGGTTAGTGAGAGGGTCTGGGGAATGGGAGACTTCCCTTTAGTCAGGAAAGAGGACGTGCATGAGCGCCTAGGCAGTACTAAGGTCCACAAGTCCATGGGACCTGATGGGGTGCATCCACGTGTGCTGAGGGAGCTGGCGGAGGTCATTGCCGAACCGCTCTTCATCACTTTTGAGAGGTCTTGGATAACAGGGGAGGTCCCTGAAGACTGGAGGATAGCCAATGTCACTCCGGTCTTCAAAAAAGGCAAGAAGGAAGAGCCGGGTAATTATAGGCCTGTCAGCCTCACCTCCGTCCCTGGAAAGGTGATGGAACAGCTTGTGCTGGATACCATCTCCAGACAACTGGGAGAAAAGGAGGTTATCAGGAGTAGTCAGCATGGGTTCACCAAGGGGAGGTCGTGCTCGACCAACTTGGTGGCCTTCT
>NW_011161401.1:0-337 GCF_000146605.3 Meleagris gallopavo | reverse complement strand
ACATTTCTCACCAACAATACCAGTTGTCTCCCCAACAATATGGCAATAACTCCCAGAAATACCGGTTTTCTCACCCAAAACACAACGTTTCCTACCAGAAATACCAGGATTCTCCCCCAAAATAGGACATTTTCTGCCAGGAATTGCAGTTTTCGGCCAGAAATACCACATTTTCTCACAGAAATACCAGTTTTCCCTCCGAACATAGGACATTTTCTCCAAGAAAGTGGAGATTTTTCCCCCCAAAAAATACGCCATTTTCACCCAGAAATTGCAATATTCTACCCAGAAATATCACATTTTCACCCAGAAATACCAGCTTTCTCCCTGAAATATT
>NW_011161400.1:0-424 GCF_000146605.3 Meleagris gallopavo | reverse complement strand
TTGGTTCTCAGTATTCCGCATCAATACATCATGTAGTATACTTGGAGTTAAAGTGTTAATGCTCCAATTCCAGGCACCTATCCCTATACGTTACAGAAGTCATGGGAGTCTGACCTTCCGGTGGGGCGGGTCTCTCACTGCCTGGCAGTGGGTGCTGGAGGGTGCTTTCCTGGCCGTTCCAAGCTTTTCAGGTTTGAATCGGTATCGGGAACTCTCTCTCTCTCCTGTTTTATTTGATTTATTAGTCTCAATTTCAATCAGATTGTATTATATTGTGTTATCTTGCATTCCGATATCATAATTAGTAAAATAAGTTTTCCTCCATAGATTGATGCCGCTGTTTTGGTTTCCTCCCTTCCTTCCCATTTTGTGGGCTGGGAAGGGAGGGCAGGGGTCCTACCGCCCCCTGTCACGGGTGTAGATT
>NW_011161399.1:0-647 GCF_000146605.3 Meleagris gallopavo | reverse complement strand
CCGGAAGTGACTCTCAAGCACACATTCCAGTGCATCACCACCCTGGGCGTGAAAAGCTGCCTCCTAAGAACCAACCTAACCTCCCCTGTCTCACTTGAAAACCCATTTTCCCCCTTGTCCTATCGCTATCCACCCTCCTAAACAGCCGTTTGCCCCCTCCTGCTTATGCGCTCCCTTCGAGTCTTGGAAGGCTGTCATGAGCTATCTCCAGAGCTTTCTCTTCTCCCACAGAAACAATCCCAGTTCCCTCAACATTTCTTTTCTAAGAGAGGGGCTCCAGCCCTCTGATCATCTTCGTGGCCCTTCTCTGGACCTGCTCCAAAAGCTCCACATCATTCCCGTGCTGGAGCCCCAGGCCTGGACGCAGTGCTGCACATGGGGCCGCACCAGAGCCGAGTCGAGGGGGACAATCACCTCCCTCTCCCTGCTGGTCGCTCCTCTTTGAATGCAGCCCAGGATACAGTTGGCCTTCTGGGCTGCAAGTGCACACTACTGGCTTATGTCCAGCTCTTTGTCCACCAGGATCCCCGAGTCCTCCGCAGGGCTGCTCCCAAGGGCTTCTACGCCCAGTTTGTACAAGCATCTGGGTTTCCCGTTCATCAGGGACATCAACAGTGGGGTTGAGTGCACCCTAAGGACACCAAGCT
>NW_011161398.1:0-446 GCF_000146605.3 Meleagris gallopavo | reverse complement strand
CAAACTGACATACCAAAAGGTAGGTAAATGTTTTAAGTAACATCAGCCTATGTTCAGTAGAATAAGTAATTGCATAGCAGAGCACATCTTAAATGAATGTCAGGCGAAGATATAGTAAGAAAAACCTGAATTCTTCCTCCTTTACTTCTGTTTTTTAAATCACTACTTTTTTCCCCCTTCTTTAAAAGTTAGCCCTTCAGACTGATTTATCTTCACATTTAAGATGGTGTGACAATTTTATGACAATTTTCATGAAGTAAAGAAATGCTAAAGCCTGGTCATATCAGTCCAGATGCTTCTAAAGATGTAAGTGTGGAACTATGGAGTGCTAACTGAGACATAAAAATTGTAATTTAGAACAATTTCCAAAACAGAAGGATTAAAAATGAGATACTTACCTGCAGAAAGAGATTTGATCTGGGAATAAGAGATTAGCAAATCCAGCC
>NW_011161397.1:0-424 GCF_000146605.3 Meleagris gallopavo | reverse complement strand
ATCCCTTCTTTTTTTTTTTTTTTAAATTCTATTTTACTATTCTAATCTATTTGGATTTATTGTTCCTCAGTGTGATTTAAATAACAAATTTAGCTGTTTTTGTTTGTTTGTTTCTTTGTTTGTTTGTTTTTCTAAGAATTTGATGAGTGGCCTGAAAATAGTTTGCCTAAAATAACCTTTAAAGACACAGTGGTAATCTGTGGATTCAACACCCAGTCATTTCCTCAATAAGCTGTGTTTTTAACTTGATAGAGCTAACAGTAGGAATCTGGCAGGTTTGAGTTACAGACAGCAAGGGTAACTACAGGTCCTATTGCATCATCATGAGCTGACACAGCAGCTGCATAAAGAAGAACCCAAACCAAGCAGATATTTTAAAACCCAGATCCTCTTTTCTCAGCCTCAGAGAAGCACAATCTAGAGA
>NW_011161396.1:0-858 GCF_000146605.3 Meleagris gallopavo | reverse complement strand
CAGGAGGGAGAAGTCTTGGAACGAACAATAGTGGCGCCTGCAAATTAAAACACGGGCACAATGGTCAAGCAAGGCCAGGAGGAATCAAGGGCTGCTGACTCTGTTTTCCACATGAACAGCTGCACAGAAATGCCGGCTGCCTTGGCACGGTCCTCTTCAAAAGAGTTTCTAAGCAGCCATACATCCCCAACAGTGACATTCCCCTCGTTCTTACTTGCCATATCCCTCTGCAACACAATGCAGGGACTCGCTCCACTACCCTAAGGGGCCACATAAACTGACAGCCAGCTGAGCAATCACGTGAGAACAACACCAAGTAGGAGTAGTGCTTTTCGGATGTGCTCCAGCCCACTGAAGGCTCTCTCAGCAAGCACATTCTCAGGGCACAAGTGGCCATTCACTTCTCACCCCTTCTCCCCTACCCTGCCCAAATGCCCATCCTGTCAAACTGGACAAGACGCCCTTTGGAACCACCATCTGGTGGTCTGTTTGTTTCTACAGCTTAACGGCACCTGAAGTTTTGGTGGCGTAATTAGGCGTCTCAAATGGGCTTTCTTCCAGCTTCTCCAGTACTTGATTGATCATCGCCTGAACAGCCTGGGAAGGAAGACAAAGGAGAGCGCCCGTCAGAAGGAAAAGAAAAGGGAAAAGAGTTGCCTCCCAGCTCCCCTACAAAGCCTGCCAAAGCAAACTCGGCTGCTCCACTTGGATGTAATTAACACTGGAGTTGCCTGGGAACCTCCAGAGTTCTGCTATGACCATCCGGCACGGGAATGGAGAGGCTGCTCACTCCAGCGCACTGGATGCGCATGTGGCAGGAACGGGCTTTTCCTGTCGAGATGCCCCATGACAGGCAGG
>NW_011161395.1:0-473 GCF_000146605.3 Meleagris gallopavo | reverse complement strand
CCCTGGCTCTGGAGGAGTGAAGCAGTGCTGAGAGTGGAAACGCAGCGATGTTGCAGCCCCGCTCTTGGAGTCCAAAGCCATTCCCACACGACCCATGGCTGTCTGCCAACGCCAAGTGGCACACGAGGTCCGGCAGTGGGTCAGGTAATGACATGACAAAAGGACAGCATGGACAGTTGTGATGCTACTTTATTTATTGGCACAGCACAGCATGGAAAGCCCCGGGTGATGCCAGCAGTGGTTCTCTGGCTGTCAGATGATGCCCCCAAACCCACACGCCGGGGGTGCTCCCACCTCCTGACTGATGGTGGAGAGGAGTGGGAGGGCAGAGGTGATGCTGGGGTGGTCTGGGGGGCTGCTGTGCCTGTCCTACTTCCCCCAAGGAGTGGTTTTACAGGTGTTGCATGGTGACCCCCCCGAGGGAGCCGCTCCCAGCTCCTGAAGGATGGTGGAGAGGAGTGGGAGGGCAGAGG
>NW_011161394.1:0-451 GCF_000146605.3 Meleagris gallopavo | reverse complement strand
TGCCAATGCAAGGCTTGTGCTGTCAGCTCGTGGCCACCAACAATCCCTCCAACACAGCATTTCTACTGCCAAACCTGACTAATTTCTCACCTGCAGTGCACTTACGGAAGGTATTACTGGTCTCATTGCTGCTGAGAGAGTGGCAAAGGAACCCAGATCTGCCTGACAGCTCTGCATCGCTCGCAGCAACGCTGCACGAGCAAACAAAAAGCTCTCAGCCGCAGAGACTGAGAAACATGCTTCACTCCTGCCTTGCACAACTAAGGACGAAGCACCTCCACACTGTTTGGCCTCGCCGAGGGATGCACACAGCTCTCAGTACCACCACTGACACACACACTCAGCTCACCCTACAACTGACAACTGCCACTGACTGATGCTCAAAGCCAGAGACCCTCAGGGGCCTCCTCAGACCCAGCCCACAAACTCCAAAGCAGAACCCTTCACCCCA
>NW_011161393.1:0-838 GCF_000146605.3 Meleagris gallopavo | reverse complement strand
ATGTCGGCATTCAGTTTTGGCGTTCCCTGCCGTATTGTCTGGGCCGTCATCCTTGGCATTTCCTTCCATGTTCTCTTGGCCCTTGCCTTTGCCTGGGCATTCCCTTGCCCTCCTGTTTTTGTGGAACCCGCACCTGGGGCGGGGTGCAGCCCTGCGAGCACAGCTGGGGGCAGTTTGGCTGTGGAGTGGGGCAGAGCCAGGCTCCACCCCTCCCTGATCCCATGTAAGGGCTGGGAAGAGTAGGGGCAGCATGTGAACCTGGGGAGTGCTTCCTTTGGAGTATGCCTTGTTCTTTGGTGATGGAGTGAGTGTTTTATTTTTTTTCTTCTTCCGTTGTGGAGCTGCTCTCTCTGTTTTTAGCAGGGAACCCTGAGCGTACTTAAGGGCTGGTAGGTATTTGGACCTGGAAGCTGCTTCCTTCACTTGAGAGTGTGGGGGAGTATTGGTCCTTGGAATGGGGTAAGTGGTTTCTTTTTTTCTTTCAGGGCTGTGATCTTGTCTTTTTGGGGGATGGCAAGTGCGCTGAAGGGCTGCTAGGTGTAAGAGCAGCATGTGAATCTGGAGACTGCTTCCTTTGGGGTGTGGGGTGAGCCGTTAGAATGGGGTGAGTGATTCCTGCTTGATTTCAGAGCTGTGAGCTCTGCTTTTCTGGAGGATCTGAAGCTGGATGGCTGTAATTAATAGGGCTATGTGCTAATTGCATCCATGCGGTGGGTGTTTTTTAAGGGCTATTGTGTGCATCCTTGTTGTGTTTAAATTATGTTCTGCGTCTCTTCTGATTTCATTTTTGCTAGCCTGATGGAGTTGAAGGATTGCTGGCTCTCCAGTCAGTGGTGTG
>NW_011161392.1:0-458 GCF_000146605.3 Meleagris gallopavo | reverse complement strand
AGTGCCAAAAGCAAACCAGGCAGATACCATCAAGGCACTCACCAAACTGATGTCTGCCTCCGGGACACCTCAAGTCATCAAGAGCAACCAAGGAACTCATTTTACTGGTGCCATGATACAGCACTGGGCAGAAGAAAATCACATCGAATGGCGATTCCACCTGCCATATAATCCAATGGGAGCAGGTCTCATCGAACGTCATAACGGTATTCTTAAGGCTGCCCTGAAGACAGACTCCCAGTCCCTGCAGGGGTGGACAAAGAGACTGTATGAAACCTTGCGGGACCTGAATGAAAGACCCCGAGACGGCAGACCCAGTGCCTGAGAATGTTGCAGACAACGTGGGCCACCCCACTTAGATCCAAATGATGGGCACTGATCATCGGGTAAGACCCCAGATTGGTAATGAAAATAATCTTCTGCTCCCTGCCCCTGAGAACTTAGATCCTGGCACCCAT
>NW_011161391.1:0-568 GCF_000146605.3 Meleagris gallopavo | reverse complement strand
CTACCAACAAATAGGAAGGAAGAAAAAAAAAAAGAAAAAAATCAACTCACTCCATCACCAAAGAACAAGGCATACTCCAAAGGAAGCACTCCCCAGGTTCAGATGCTGCCCCTACTCTTCCCAGCCCTTAAATGGGATCAGGGAGGGGTGGAGCCTGGCTCTGCCCCACTCCACAGCCAAACTGCCCCCAGCTGTGCTCGCAGGGCTGCAACCCGCCCCAGGTGCGGGTTCCACAAAAACAGGAGGGCAAGGGAATGCCCAGGCAAAGGCAAGGGCCAAGAGAACATGGAAGGAAATGCCAAGGATGACGGCCCAGACAATACGGCAGGGAACGCCAAAACTGAATGCCGACATGAATGTGGCAACACAAAGCCAAGGGGTCATTAGGCCAACAGAATGGGGCAAGGAACACAAAAATAGGAGGACAAGAGAATGTAATAGTGAAAACAGTGCAAGACCAGAGACAAGCAAGACACAGAACAAAGAGGATAGGCAGCCTTCTGGGCACCATGAAGCGCAATTCAGAGCTCTGGGGAACCCTATTGTGCCGGGCTCTGGAATGGGTAAA
>NW_011161390.1:0-516 GCF_000146605.3 Meleagris gallopavo | reverse complement strand
GGGGTGCAGTGACACAGCAGAGGACGGGATGCCATCCACAGAGACCTCAACAGGCTGAGCAGTGGCCACAATCCAAGTGCAGGGTCAGTAGCTGGGATGAGGGAACACCCACCACCAAACATGCTAGGGGATGAAAGGACTGAGCGTAGTCCTGCTCCATAAGGCCTGGGAGTACTGGTGGGTGGGAGCTGGACACAAGCCAGCAGTGGGCCCTTCCAGCCCAGAAAGCCAACCGTATCCTGGGCTGCATCCAAAGATGCGCAGTCAGCGGGCCAAGGGAGGAGATCCCCATCCCTCTGCTTTGCTCTGGGGAGGCCTCAGCTGCAGTGCTGCGTCCAGATGTGGAGTCCTCAGTGCAGGGAGACATGGAGCTGTGCGAGTGCATCCAGAGTACAGCCACAAACACGAACCCAAGGATGGAACCCCTCTCCTGTAAGCAAGGAGAGCTGGGCTGTTCAGCCTCCAGGAGAAGTGAAGGCTCCAAGGGAACCTGGTAACAGCCTTTCAATCCCTAAA
>NW_011161389.1:0-500 GCF_000146605.3 Meleagris gallopavo | reverse complement strand
AGTGGAGCTCAGGTACCTCACTTGGTTTCCCTCCTGAATTCTGCTGGGTTGCCTTGCTCAGTAGCTCTCAGAAGCTGTCAGTGGCCACAGACTGGAAATGCAATTGGCCACGGCTCATACAGCTGGCTGGTTTGTCTCTGGCTAATCCTTCTCTGTCTCCACCAATCGTTCTCCACTTTAGGGCTCCGTAAAACAGCAACTTCAGAGATCTCCTTCTCTTAGTAAGTTTTGGAAAGAGCAATGTGCTCTGTGAATTATCCATCATCTGTCAAACTTTTGTGCAGTCTCAGGATCTGACACGGGTTGTCAGCCTTGTCTTTAGCTTCCCAGCTGTGTGTGAAGACTTGCTTCCCTTGTGATGCACAATGTACTAAAGATTGAGAGACGAAAAGGTGCAGAGTTTTTCCAGCTTTGATTTCCTGTCTGGAACTTTGGAACCCACTGCTTGCAATTGTTAATCTGTCCCAAGTGGTCTAGTTTGGAATGCCCTCGTACTTCTT
>NW_011161388.1:0-565 GCF_000146605.3 Meleagris gallopavo | reverse complement strand
GGTTCAGCGCGAATGCCGCTTTCTACGCGTGAGAGCGAAGGAGTGCGATTCCGATGCTTCCTGCACTACCTGCGAGTGGGGGTTTTTTTCTCCGAAGTCCTGAAAGGCTCTCTCCCCTCTTTCTGAAAGCGTCCTCCTGAGAGCACTACATCTGTCGCTCCTCGAACTTCCAGGTGTTTTATTAGAGAGGGTTTTCCCTTCCACTCTTTTCTTCTCTGAAAGCAAACTTGTAGCAGTAGAAACCTCAGTAAATGAATTGTCGCACGAAATAAAGACAGAGACATAGTATTCAGAGGTAGGCGTAGTGCATTCTGCATGTAGCCAAGCCGTAGTGCATTCTGCGCTCCTTTCCGATGTGCGGACAGGAGCCCGCTCACTCTTCGGAGAAAAGCAGCCGGCTGAAGTGGCTCGTTCTCGGCTAGCGAGAAACACGAGACCGCTGCTGACGGCTGAAAGCGGCGTTGGGGTAAAGCGCGATTTCTCGGCCAGCTCCGGCAAAGTCTCCGGAGCGGTTCAGCGCGAATGCCGCTTTCTGCGCGTGAGAGAGAAGGAGTGCGATTCCGAT
>NW_011161387.1:0-723 GCF_000146605.3 Meleagris gallopavo | reverse complement strand
AGATTACCAGGTCAGAGAGAGGAGTATCCTGAGGATAACTGGTCTGACTTTAAAGACAGATGTAAAGAAGGCATTCAGAACCTCCGCCTTTTTGCTTATCCTCAGTGGTCACATTCCCAGCCTCATCCAGCAAAGAGTGGATATTCTCCTTTGTCCTCCTCTTACTGTCAATGTATTTATAAAAGAGTTTCTTATTCCTTTTCACCCCAGCGGCCAGGTTAAATTCAAGCTGGGCTTTTGCCTTTCTGATTTCACCTCTACACATCGTAACGACTTCCTTGTATTCATTCTGAGTTTGCCCTGTCCCCTCTTTCCACAGGCGGTAGGTAGATTCTCTTTTTCTCACGGAGCCTCAAGAATAGCTCCCTATTCATGCACGCTGGTCTTCTTCCCCGCCGGCTCATTTTGCAGCTCAGGGGGACTGCCTGCTCCTGCGCCCTTAAGACTTCCTTCTTGAAGAGCAACCAGCTCTCTTGGACCCCTTTACTCGCTAAGACTGAATGCCAGGGGACTCCCCTATTAGTCTCCTGAACAATTCAAAGTCCGCCCTCCGGAAGTCCAAGGGAGCAGTTTTACTATTCCCCCTCCAGGCTCCACCATGAATTGAGAAATCTATCATTTCATGGTCCCTCTGTCCAAGACAGCCTCCAACCTCCACATCTCCCACCAGACCTTCCTTGTTTGTGAACAGCAGGTCTAGTGGGGCAGTTCCTCTCGCGGGCT
>NW_011161386.1:0-564 GCF_000146605.3 Meleagris gallopavo | reverse complement strand
CCTCTTTGTTTGCTTTGATGGGGAGAGGATGATGGGTCATGTAAATCTGTGGGAAAAAAGACCACAATGTAACTTCTGTTAGTTATATTTCAGATTGCTTGATCTTTTGGGCACATTGTCTGGGATTTTTCCTGACTTAGAAGGTACAGCCTTTTTTTTTTTATTCCCCTCTTTTTCTTTTAGTAAATTTTAGACACTGCTAAGGACAGACCACAGCGGGGAACTCTTCAGGGAAGACTTGGCAATTTCCTGGTGAATTTGGACAAGACATTACTTAGTGCTTTATAGCCTACTTCATTCCTTCATTCTCCTAAAATTTTTTCAAGAAAGTGCCTCAGCAGACCGTATTTACAATAAACTTCTAACGAGGGCAGAAAATTTGCAAGGAAATCATTAAGTTGCATACTAGGTAATGATCTCTGCCTGTCTTGTACTCCAAGAGTTGTCAAAAATAAACCTTGATACTGGACTTGGAAATAAAATGAACTCTTGTGATTTTCCTGTGATTTGGAGCCAGTGAAACTTGACGGTGGAACAAAAGAAAAGCTATTGAAAATACCCTTT
>NW_011161385.1:0-612 GCF_000146605.3 Meleagris gallopavo | reverse complement strand
TGGACCTTTCAGGTCCTGCCACAGGGGTACGTGCATTCATTCACCAACATATTGTCATCATCTAGTGGCGCGCGACCTGGCCGACTGAAAAACCGGATCATATTAACTTGTATCACTATATTGATGATCTCCTGCTGCCATCCGACTCACTGGAGGCAGTGGGACAGGCGGCGGATTCATTAACCGCCTGTTTACAATGGAGGGGATGGGCTCTAAATCCCCAAAAGGTGCAAGGTCCGGGCCTGTCCGTAAGATTCCTGGGGGTGGTTTGGTCAGGAAAGACCAAAGTACTGCCCAGTGCTGTCATCGATAAGGTTCAGGCATTCCCAGTCCCTACAACATCGAAGCAGCTGCAAAAGTTTCTAGGTGTATTGGGTTATCGGCGTTCTTTTATACCTCACTTAGCGCAGCTGCTAAGACCACTGTCTAGACTCACAAAAAAGGGGCAGCTTTGGGACTGGGGGGAAACAGAACAGGACGCTTTTCAACAGGCGAAACTGGCAGTTAAACAAGCCCAGGCATTGGGTCTATTTGATCCTACCCTCCCAGCCGAGTTAGATGTTCACATCACTCAAGATGGCTTTGGTTGTGGCCTGTGGCAACAACGCCCGA
>NW_011161384.1:0-489 GCF_000146605.3 Meleagris gallopavo | reverse complement strand
AAACACCGATTGCCTCACAAAGATGTGGCACATCCCACCAGAAAGACCATTTCTAGCCCCCAAAAGATGGCATTTACTCCCCAGAAACACCAGCTTTCTCACACATTCCTCACTTTTCCCCCCACATAAGACCTTTCCACCCAGAAATGACAGTTCTCTTAGGAATACCTCCCCAATTCCCCCTAATCTGCTACACCACACTCCGCACTATGACACTTTCTCCCCAAACTAGGACGCTTTCTCCCAGAAAGGCCGCTTTTTCCCCCCAAAGTACACCGTTGGCTTCCAAAAAGAACACATTCTCCCCAAGAACTACCACCCTTCTCCAATACAATGACATTACCTCCCAGTAATGCTACCCTTGGGCCCAAACATTGGACAGCTTCTCCCACAAGTACTACTTTTCCATCCAAAAGAGGACATCTTCTCCCCAGAGAATGCTATTTCTCCCGGAAACAAAGCAGCTTTCTCACACATGGGGTGGCATTT
>NW_011161383.1:0-391 GCF_000146605.3 Meleagris gallopavo | reverse complement strand
TTCCTCTCTGAATGCAGATGTGTAGCCGTGGAACCTCACTAGAATGAACTGTCGCACGAATAAGACAGAGACATAGTATTCAGAGGTAGGCGGAGTGCATTCTGCATGTAGCCAAGGCGAAGTGCAAACCGCTCCTTTCCGATGCGCGCACAGGAGCCCGCTCACTCGTCGGAGAAAAGCAGCCGGCTGAAGTGGCCCGTTGTCCACAAGCAAGAAACACGAGACCGCTGCTGACAGCTCAAAGCGGCGTTCGGGGAAAAGCGTGATTTCTCGGTCAGCTCCGGCAAAGTCTCCGGAGCGGTTCAGCGCGAATGCCGCTTTCCGCGCGTGAGAGTGAAGGAGAGCGATTCCGATGCCGACAACTGCGAATTCAGCCTCCTGCAACACCTGC
>NW_011161382.1:0-455 GCF_000146605.3 Meleagris gallopavo | reverse complement strand
TGATAGATTTTGGTGCAGAGTTTAAGGAAGTAGTAGAACCTAGAAAGCAAAAAAAAAAAAAAAATTACCTAGGCAAAAATGCATATGTAATGATGGGAGTTGATGAAAAATAGCGTTTTGTAGCTGAGAACATGTTCTACTAAACAGGGCTACTGTGCTCCTTGTATCTGTTGTCGTTTCCATGGAAATAAATAGAAGGCATTACTTTTGCTGCAGCAAATGTATATGCAGCCCAAGACGATTCTTATTCACTCAGTGTGGCTCAGACAAGCCAAAAGGTTGGCAAGACCTGTATCAGTGAATGCGCAAAGCCTCCCATCCAGGAAGCTGTCAGCAGCCAGCCACAGCCATGTTTATTCCTAACACTGGTGAAGTGAATTGTCTATAGCAATGGAACAGTCGTAAGCCATCACTGGGACAAGGAAGAACTCAGTGCAGCCAAAGAAATGGCCAAT
>NW_011161381.1:0-422 GCF_000146605.3 Meleagris gallopavo | reverse complement strand
AATGAATCTGCTATTAGTATTACTTATCCTTGAAAGAATAGAAAGAAACAAAACAAAACAAACAAAAACAACAAAAAAAAAAACAAGTAAAAAAATAAAAAGGTAATGACTGTCAGTCAGCATAGGCTAGCACTATCTTGACTTAAAATAGATGAAAATTAGCCCCAGTAACCTAATAATGACATGGAAGTTTCAGTGCTCCTACAGGAATCTTTTATTATTATTATTATTATTATTATTATTATTATTATTTAATCAGAATAACCTGATAGCTCTCATCTGAATCTACAGGGATTTATGGATTTATTACACCTTAAAAATGAAAACTGGGCGAGTATGCTCCCCATCAAAAAATTTCATGCCATAAGAATATTCAGAAACCATCACCTTATGTGATATGAAAAGCAATTAAATGCAACAAC
>NW_011161380.1:0-592 GCF_000146605.3 Meleagris gallopavo | reverse complement strand
TGTAGAAGGAATGAAGATATCTTCATGTCCAATAAGGTCCATGCCTTTCCGAAGAACAGAACACGTTCAGTGTAGGAACATGGGCAGCCCAAAATGGCTACTGCATCTGGTGGTGCAGTCACCAATCCTAGAAAGAAAGAAGAAAGCTTCACATGCAGGACTGAACAACGTTGCTTAAAAACACAAACTCTTGGTACTAGAAATTCCATGACATGGACAGCACTCTGCAAAAGCCTGTTTGGGAGCCTACCTCTTCTTTTGGCATCACACGTGGTCAGAAGAGTGCATTTGGATCCGGGAAACTCCAACCAAGCGCCAACGGGCAACATGGAAGAGAGAGAAGAAAACAGATCAAAAGGGTAGAAAACGCTGTTGAATCCAAACAGAAAAGAAGACGAGGTTGGCACATGGCACTGACATTCCATCAGCACTGGGGAGACCTTAAGATGGGGAAAGGAAAAGCACCCAGTGAAAGCAACGTGAGCACGAGGGACATCCGACACCAAGCCCAGAGGACCTCAGCGAGCGTGTTCAACAGGACACATCAGGGATCAACGTACCTCGGCACAGAGACTAAGCGTTGGATATTGGC
>NW_011161379.1:0-379 GCF_000146605.3 Meleagris gallopavo | reverse complement strand
GTCGTTTCCTACCGGAAATACCAGTTTTCGCCCGGAAATAGGCCATTTTCTCTCAGAAATGGCAGTTTTTCTCCCGCAAAATGACGTTTTCTCCCAGGAATTGCACCTTTCCTCCTGAAATATTAAATTTTCTACCAAAAATACCAGTTGTCTCCCCAACAATATGGCAATATTCTCCCAGAAATACCAGCTTTCTCACCCCAAAACACAACGTTTCTTACCAGAAATACAAGGATTCTCCCCCAACTAATAGTGACATTTTCTGCCAAGGAATTGCAGTTTTCTCCCAGAAATACCACATTTTCTCACAGAAATACCGGTTTTCCCTCCGAAAATAGGACATTTTGTCCTAGAAAGTGGAATTTTTCCCCCCAAAATA
>NW_011161378.1:0-520 GCF_000146605.3 Meleagris gallopavo | reverse complement strand
GTACATCAATGAGCCATCATCCTAGTAATGCAGTAATACTAATAATAGGAACAGAAAAAAACAGATTCTCAGAATACCTTTTGTGGGGATGGAACAACAAAACCAACGCTGCAGTCAGCTGCAGTTATTCCCCCGGAATGAACTGATAGCAGCAGAAAGGTCATGGCCACTTCCGACACTCAAACTGTACCAGCATTTCAGAGCACGCAGCCTTGGCATAAACCCTAAGGATAAACCAAATGGCATCTCTGTTCCAGCTAATTTTTCCTTCAATATACGTGAATAGACTGGAGGTACTAATCCCACCAGTTCAGTTCTACCATTGTGTCTTACGGTAAGAAGAAAAGCAGGATGTTTAAGACTCTGTCAGGCACAGAACCTCCAGCACTGGAGGCAGCAGTTCTGAATTCTCGGTATCTTGTCATCATTTGTGCGCATGCACAAGAAACAGTGCAACTCACTGTACAAGGGCAACCAAATGTATTCAAGGCATACTTGCACAGGACTCTGAGGTAGAAAG
>NW_011161377.1:0-785 GCF_000146605.3 Meleagris gallopavo | reverse complement strand
CCTTCACTTGAGAGTGTGGGGGAGTATTGGTCCTTGGAATGGGGTAAGTGGTTTCTTTTTTTCTTTCAGGGCTGTGATCTTCCCTTTTTGGGGGATGGCAAGTGCACTGAAGGGCTGCTAGGTGTAAGAGCAGCATCTGAATCTGGAGACTGCTTCCTTTGGGGTGTGGGGTGAGCCGTTAGAATGGGGTGAGTGATTCCTGCTTGATTTCAGAGCTGTGAGCTCTGCTTTTCTGGAGGATCTCAAGCGGGATGGCTGTCATTAATAGGGCTATGTGCTAATTGCATCCATGCGGTGTTTTTTAAGGGCATTGTGTGCATCCTTGTTGTGTTGTAATTATGTTCTGCGTCTCTTCTGATTTCATTTTGCAGCCTGATGGAGTTGAGGATTGCTAGGGCTCCTCCAATCAGTGGTGTGAGATGTGTCCAGCAGGTAATGAACATCATGCACCCATGTTGGTGTGCTGCTTGTATGCAGGTAGGTTTGCGATGTGATCCGACTCCCCCATGCTGACCATCCACAGCTAGATCAAGTTGCTCAGAGTCTGAGCCAGGCTCACCTTGAAAGGCAACCTGTGCCACTGCCTCAGCACCCTCACTGTAGAAGACATTTTCCTTAGATTTCACCTCCATTTTCCCTTGTTCTTTCCTTTAGGTATTGAAAGGCTGTTACCAGGTTCCCTTGGAGCCTTCTCTTCTCCAGGAGGCTGAACAGCCCAGCTCTCCTTGCTTACAGGAGAGGGGTTCCATCCTTGGGTTCGTGTTTGTGGCTGTACTCTGGATGCA
>NW_011161376.1:0-581 GCF_000146605.3 Meleagris gallopavo | reverse complement strand
AGCAGGTCCGGAAGGTGGTAACAGGCGTGGCAGGCCAGTTAGCAAGATGTTAGAATCCTAGAATCCCCAAGGTTGGAAAAGACCTACGGGATCATCAGTCCAACCATCCACCTGTCAGCAACAGTTCTCACCAATCCATGTCCCTCAGCACAGCGTCTAAACCTTCCCTGAACACCTCCAGGGTGGGCAGTTACAGAGTACAAGAATTTTGGATGCCAACCATCTCCCACCACAGCCATTTCTCACCCCAGTCATTTCCCACCCCAACAATCTCACAGTACAGCCATTTCATTCCCACTCCAAAAAGATCCCACCTCCCCAAGAATTCCCATTCCCACCTGCAATTCCCACTCCAGCCCTTCCCACCCCCCACCCATTTCCCACCCGCAATTCCCACCCCTCAACCAACATTTCCCAGCCCAAAGCGTTGACAGTCCGACACTTCTGCGGTCCATCTGCTTCAGAGACCCACATTGCCCCAGTCCAAGAGGCCGTTTGTGCACAGCCCACTTTTTGGAGGGGTAGGGCTGGGGCCGGTGCTGGTGCCCCTGGAACACTGCCGCTGCACTGCGGGTCTCGTG
>NW_011161375.1:0-363 GCF_000146605.3 Meleagris gallopavo | reverse complement strand
ACGTTCACTGTGGCTGGTGGCCATGCTCACCAGGAACGGAGTAATGCTACAAATGACATTTGATGACGGAAATCCAGTTGAAACCCCTGGAAACCTAAATGGAGAATTCCAACTCAAGTAATTGGCCTTAGGACACAGGAATACAGATGAACTGTTTTGATGGTAGGCAGTATGAATCTGCAGCAAAACATTTCAGATGAAAGAAGCAAGATATTAATTACTAGCAAGGTCTTTGCAGTCACCAACCGCTAGCTGGTTTGATGCTTCATGACCATGGAATGTTTCTGTCCTCACGCGCCTCAGGAACACAGCATAAAAGCCCATGCTGCAGCAGGCTCGGCATCGTCTTCGCTTCCCTCATTT
>NW_011161374.1:0-430 GCF_000146605.3 Meleagris gallopavo | reverse complement strand
TAGCATGATCTAAGTTGACCGAACAAAAGATAAAAAATAGGCACGAAAAACACCTTCTGCAGACACTGCAAACTGAAGTTCACCTTCACATTGATGACATTTTTGTTTCTTTTTTCTAAAACCATATAGAGATAAATGTCATCTATTCTGATACTGCCAATTCAAAACAGGACTTGCTTGAGAATTGCAGAGAAGAGACCTGCCAGATAACACTGATACTGGTGATTCTTCTCATAGAAATTCTTTACATGAATAAAGATTGTTTTGGGTTGTTTCTAGAACAGAGATGGAATATAAACACTGGAACCTTTCTGAGAAGAAAATAAAAGAACAAGCTCTTACATTTCTTTCATAAAATGAATGTTTTTTTTTTTTCCAAGTTCTTCATTTTCACACTTTGCCTCTTCATTGTGAAAAGTCAGCAGAAAAT
>NW_011161373.1:0-571 GCF_000146605.3 Meleagris gallopavo | reverse complement strand
ACAGGACTCGAGAGCATAGCTTCCAGTGTTGAATGAAACTGCCCAGAAAAATGATTGCTTCTCAAGATCAGCTTGTGCTCATCTGTATGTGCTCGTCTATATTATGGTTTGTTGATTAACTTTTTTTACCTTCTTTCTTTCTTTCTGTTCTGTGCATAGCAAGGAGGATCTTCTTTTGAAACTCTCATTTAAATAAAACCTGGCCTGCCAGCAGCAACCAAGAGATCATTGTGACCTGTCTAAGAACACCTGAGCCCTACTTAGCCAATTTAATTAATTTACCTTGAACAGTCTCTGATATCAAATCCAATCAATTCTCTTTGACACACCAAAAATTCGCTGGCTGCTCTTGTTATCTTTAGTGTGGAGTTTGTAGAAGCTCTTGAGTTTTTCTGTTAGAGCAGAAATAAGCTTTTTCTCTGAGACCACCACTAAGTAGAATGATACACAGGAAAACAGTTAGAAAAACTTCTCCATACAGGGAAAAATAAAAGCAGGCATACAGATCCGTTCAGCCTATTTGTCTGTAACCAGAATGGGATGCGAAAGGGGGAGATGATCTTGTTAAGAT
>NW_011161372.1:0-333 GCF_000146605.3 Meleagris gallopavo | reverse complement strand
CCTTTCTGTCTTTGCTTTGCTTTTTTTCTTTATTGTCATTAATTTATTTATTTCTTCTGTCCTTTGAAAAATTTGGGATGGCAGTTCCTTGTTTTTTTCTTTCTTTGAACCCTTTGTTTTGCCATCATGTTGCATTCTATGTCTTTGCTCTTTCTTGGTATTTCTTTGCTTTGCCTTCCAGTTTTTGTACTTTTTTTCCCCCTCTACATTTTCCTTTCCTGCTCCTTTCCATTTGTTTTATTGTTGTTTTTTTTTCCCTTTTTTGTTGGTTGTTTCTTTTTCATTCCTCCTTTTTTCAAGTTAGTTTTCCTTGCATAGCTTTGTGTTCTGCTG
>NW_011161371.1:0-628 GCF_000146605.3 Meleagris gallopavo | reverse complement strand
TCTGCTACACTACACTCCGCACTATGACACTTTCTCCCCAAACTAGGACACTTTCTCCAAACAGCCACTTCTTCCCCCAAGTACACCGTTGGCTTACCAAAAAGAACACATTCTCCCCAAGAAATACCACCCTTCTCCAATACAATGACATTACCTCCCAGTAATGCTACCTTGGGCCCAAACATTGGACAGCTTCTCCCACAAGTACTACTTTTCCATCCAAAAGAGGACATCTTCTCCCCAAAGAATGCTATTTTCTCCCGGAAACAAAGCAGCTTTCTCTCAAATGGGTGGCATTTTCCAACCAACTATGCTACTCTCTCCCAGAAAGAGCACTTTTCTGACAAGTACCTTCCCTTTTCTCTCAAAAATACTGCTAGGCACTCCTCAACAGGGCATTTTCTCCCATCTACACCCCGTTTTCTCCCCAAAGGACCCCTTTTCACACCAAAAATACCACACTTGCCCTCCAAGAGAAGTCAGTCTTTCCCACAATTGTCCACTTTTCTCCCACGTACTTGTCATTTTCTCCCAGAAATACCACATTTCACTTGGAACTTGGGCCTGTGCTTCCAAAAAGATGATATTTTCTCCCAGGCATACCTGTTTTTCTTCAAACTACCGCACG
>NW_011161370.1:0-613 GCF_000146605.3 Meleagris gallopavo | reverse complement strand
GCAGCCACAGCCCGAGAGGCCGGCACCAGGCCTGGGGCCCAAAGCCAGAGGCAGAGGCCAGCACCGGCCCTGGGGCACCGATGTGGGTTCCTGTTGGTTTCTGCTGATTCCTATAGGACTCCAGTGACGGCTCTGAGGCCATACTGGTCCTTACTGGTTGTTACTTAGCCATATTGCACTTTTTCTGGTCCATACTGGTGTGCACTCCTCCCAGTTCCCACATATTCCTCTGGAACTCCACTGATCACTATGAGGCCATATTGCGTTTTAATTGGGCTGCACAAGAGTCATCTTCACTTCTGTTACTTTAGTTCAATTAACCCCCATTCCGTTAACCCCATTTATCCCATTGGTGACCCTGGTGTTGGTTTCCTAAAATTTGGATGTAGGAGGTGACCACTCGCTTTGCCTATGATGAAAGCACAGAAGTGATGCGGGCACACGCTGAGGTCACAGTCGTTGCTGGGCTGGGAGCGTTTGTGCCACAGCTGGTGAGCAGAGCTGGTGCTCTGGTGAGCGTGCTGCACACGGAGACTGAGCTCTGTGCTTTTCTTGAGAGATCATCCTTTTGAGAGCCCATTGGAAGCACCGCTGCGGCGTGTGTGTGAGCTGG
>NW_011161369.1:0-408 GCF_000146605.3 Meleagris gallopavo | reverse complement strand
CCCAGGATACGGTTTGGCTTTCTGGGCTGGTAAGGGCCCACTGCTGGCTTGTGTCCAGCTCCCACCCACCAGTACTCCCAGGCCTTATGGAGCAGGACTACGCTCAGTCCTTTCATCCCCTAGCATGTTTTGGTGGTGGGTGTTCCCTCACCCCAGCTACCTACCCTGCACTTGGATTTGTGGCCACTGCTCAGCCTGTTGAGGTCTCTGTGGATGGCATCCCGTCCTCTGCTGTGTCACTGCAGCCCACAGCTTGGTGTCCTTAGGGTGCACTCAACCCCACTGTTGATGTCCGTGATGAAGGGGAAACCCAGATGCTTGTACCAACTGGGCGTAGAAGCCCTTGGGAGCAGCCCTGCGGAGGACTCGGGGGATCCTGGTGGACAAAGAGCTGGACATAAGCCAGTA
>NW_011161368.1:0-764 GCF_000146605.3 Meleagris gallopavo | reverse complement strand
AACAGGACATTTGCTCCCATCTACACCCCGTTTTCTCCCCAAAGGACCCCTTTTCACACCAAAAATACCACACTTGCCCTCCAAGAGAAGTCAGTCTTTCCCACTATTGCCCACTTTTCTCCCACGTACTTGTCATTTTCTCCCAGAAATACCACATTTCACTTGGAAATTGGGCCTGTGCTTCCAAAAAGATGTTATTTTCTCCCAGTCATACCTGTTTTCTTCAAACTACCGCACGTTTTCTCCCAAAAAGACTAGATGACAAGACCAAATTGGACACTTGCAACCAAGAATAGGACATCTTCTCCCACTAATACCACTTCTCTCCCAAGGATAGGACATTTTCCCTACCTGCTATGGCAGTTCTGCTAAGAAATACTCCTTTCCTTCCCTAAATGGGACATACGCACCCACAAAGACCACGACTCCGAGAAATTCCTCCCAGTTCCTCCCAATTACACTCCATTACATTCCTCATCATGACACTTACTCCCAGACTTTTGGACTTTTACTGCGGAAAGACCATTTCGATCCAGAATATATGCCATTGGCCCTCACAAACACCGATTGCCTCACAAAGATGTGGCACGTCCCACCAGAAAGACCATTTCTAGCCCCCAAAAGATGGCATTTACTCCCAGAAACACCAGCTTTCTCACACATTCCTCACCTTTTCCCCCCCACATAAGACCTTTTTCACCCAGAAATGACAGTTCTCTTAGGAATACCTCCCAATTCCCCCTAATCTGCTACACCACACTCCG
>NW_011161367.1:0-359 GCF_000146605.3 Meleagris gallopavo | reverse complement strand
TCCTGAACCCCTCCGGGACGCGCTCACCACGGAAGGGCACAGCAGGGCAAGGATGGCAGCCAGGAGCAGCAGAGCCATGGCCCGGTGCTGGGGTAAAGTGGGACAGGGGGGGCTCCCACGTGGTCCCAGAGCTCAGCAGGGTCTGAACCCACAGCCACCCCCGGAAGCCCCTGATAAGGACCCCCTGCTAATAAACCACACCCCCAACCCCACCTACAGCACACAAAGACCACACCTCCACAGCAGGAGAGGGGGGAGAGCGGCCCCCCCTTGCTTCTTCATCCTCCCGCAGGCTCCAGGACAGCGGGAGAGGCGACAACAACACTCCCTGCCTCCCCCCCGGCACAAAACCAGGAGCA
>NW_011161366.1:0-768 GCF_000146605.3 Meleagris gallopavo | reverse complement strand
CAGGAATTGGAGACATGAAGGCAAGTAAGATCAGGAAGAGAGTCAGGCTGACCTTCATCCTGTTCTCTCCCACGGACCACTCTCAACACACGAAGTGGCTGTCACCCAGAGCGGAGCTCCAGCAGTGACCACCAGGACGGAGTGACCGCCCCACGTGTCTGAGCTGAGGGAGGCTGCCAGCGTGACTTCATAAAGACTGAAGTCCTGCCCCGCCCTGTGATGTCACAATGCTTTCCCGGTGCGGGTGCAGCCGTGCACCCAGCTTGGGGCTGGAGACCCTACCCCCAAATCCCACCTCCCTGTTCCACCTCCCCTTTTTCCAATCCGTCTGCACTCTGTAATTTTCATGAGCACACGAGGTCATAGAATCATAGAATCGTATAGTGGCCTGGGGTTGAGAAGGCCCACAGTGCTCACCTAGTTTCAACCCCCCTGCTATGTGCAAGGGCGCCAGCCACCAGAGCAGGCTGCCCAGAGCCACATCCAGCCTGGCCTTGAATGCCTCCAGGGATGGGGCATCCACAGCCTCCTTGGGCAACCTGTTCCAGTGTGTCACCTCCCTCTGAGTGAAAAACTTTCCCCTACTATCTAACCTAAACCTCTCCTGTCTTAGTTTAAAGCCATTCCCCCTTGTGCTATCACTATCCACCCTCGTAAACAGACGTAAACGGAGGTCAGGTGCTCCTCTCCCATCCTTTTGACCCCTTCAGTCCAACAGCAATGAATATGGGATTAATTTCTTTATTCCTATGTAGGCAAGAAAATAAA
>NW_011161365.1:0-315 GCF_000146605.3 Meleagris gallopavo | reverse complement strand
AAGCCTGTGTCAGCAGCTGGCCACACTAACAGTAAAGAAATGTTTTCCACTGTCCTGGTCTGAACCTCCCCTGATGCAGCTCTGTGCCATTCCTGAGCGTCCTGTCATTGGCTCCCAGGTAAACACAGCACCTTCCTCTGCACTTCCCTCTTCAGGGACTTGCAGAGAGCAAAGAGGCCATCTCCTGGCCTTTGCTTCTCTGGACTAGGCAATGCAAGTGCCCTCAGCCTCTCCCCACAGCACACACCTTCCAGTCCTCTTAGCAGTTTTGTTCCCTTCCTCCTGGCTGCCAGGGCTCATGTTAAACTTGCTATC
>NW_011161364.1:0-425 GCF_000146605.3 Meleagris gallopavo | reverse complement strand
ATAGTGCGGAGTGTGGTGTAGTAGATTAGGGGGAATTGGGAGGTATTCCTAAGAGAACTGTCATTTCTGGGAGAAAGGTCTTATGTGGGGGGGAAAAGGTGAGGAATGTGTGAGAAAGCTGGTGTTTCTGGGAGTAAATGCCATCTTTTGGGGGCTAGAAATGGTCTTTCTGGTGGGATGTGCCACATCTTTGTGAGGCAATCGGTGTTTGTGAGGGCCAATGGCATATATTCTGGATCGAAATGGTCTTTCCGCAGTAAAATGCCAAAAGTCTGGGAGTAAGTGTCATGATGAGGAATGTAATGGAGTGTAATTGGGAGGAACTGGGAGGAATTTCTCGGAGTCGTGGTCTTTGTGGGTGCATATGTCCCATTTAGGGAAGGAAAGGAGTATTTCTTAGCAGAACTGCCATAGCATTTAGGGAA
>NW_011161363.1:0-482 GCF_000146605.3 Meleagris gallopavo | reverse complement strand
GCCCCGGAACCTCACTTTGCTGACTGGTCATTGTCTGCCCAGCAGGTAAGGGCGATGCACACCCGCCAGCGTTTACCCATTCCAGAGCCCGGCACAATAGGGTTCCCCCAGAGCTCTGAATTGCGCTTCATGGTGCCCAGAAGGCTGCCTATCCTCTTTGTTCTGTGTCTTGCTTGTCTCTGGTCTTGCACTGTTTTCACTATTACATTCTCTTGTCCTCCGATTTTTGTGTTCCTTGCCCCATTCTGTTGGCCTAATGACCCCTTGGCTTTGTGTTGCCATATTCATGTCGGCATTCAGTTTTGGCGTTCCCTGCCGTATTGTCTGGGCCGTCATCCTTGGCATTTCCTTCCATGTTCTCTTGGCCCTTGCCTTTGCCTGGGCATTCCCTTGCCCTCCTGTTTTTGTGGAACCCGCACCTGGGGCGGGGTGCAGCCCTGCGAGCACAGCTGGGGGCAGTTTGGCTGTGGAGTGGGGCAGAG
>NW_011161362.1:0-401 GCF_000146605.3 Meleagris gallopavo | reverse complement strand
TCCCATCCGTACTGGCCCCAGGGCCACGGCACGGGCTATCTCTTGTTTAATCTGCTCAAAAGCCTGCTGCTGCTCAGGACCCCACATAAAATCATTCTTCTTCCGTGGCACCTGATAAAGGGGGCTTACAATGAGGCTGTAGTTTGGAACATGCATTCTCCAAAAACCCACTACGCCCAGGAACGATTGTGTCTCTTTCTTATTAGTGGGTGGAGACATGGCGCTGATTTTGTTGATCACATCTGTTGGGATGTGACGATGGCCATCTTGCCACTTTATACCTAGGACCTTGTTATGGTTTTATGTTTTTTTGTTTTTGGTTCTCTGTATTCCACTTCAAAACATCATGTAGTGCACTGGGAGTTCAAGTGTTAATGCTCCAATTCCAGGGCACCTATCCC
>NW_011161361.1:0-487 GCF_000146605.3 Meleagris gallopavo | reverse complement strand
ACCACCAGAGAAGGCTCAGCTACCCAACACCTATTTTTGCTTCCATCTTGTCTGAGAACTGCTCATGATGCACAGCCCTCATCTTTGGTTTGGTGAGGTGGGGACTGCCATTGCTTCCTCAGTCCCACAGACCCTCCCATCCCACACTGCCATGGGAGATCAGGTTCTGGACCACCTGAGGACCCAAACATCCAGGAGTCCTTGGGTCCTGACGAGATGAGTCCCAGAGTTGCGAGGAATTCACCGCTGCAGTCACCGAGCCACTCTCCATGGTATTTCACAAGTCGAGGCAGTCAGGACAAGTCCCTGGTGAGGAGAAAAAAGGTGACAGCACACCTCTTAGGAAGGATACAAAGTGTGACGCGGGGAACTACCAGCATGTCAGTCTCACCTCTGTGCTGGTCACGGATCATGGAGCAGATCATCCTGCAAGTGACTCTCAAGCACACATTCCAGTGCGTCACCACCCTGGGCGTGAAAAGCTGCC
>NW_011161360.1:0-440 GCF_000146605.3 Meleagris gallopavo | reverse complement strand
AAGGGAAGTCTACCCATTCCCCAGACCCTCTCACTAACCTCCAGGGTTTGGGATTCCTGTGGGAGAGCCTTTTTACACTGAAAGACGGAAGTAAAGAAGGCATTCAGTATCTCTGCCTTCTCAGCATCTCCCGTTACGAGGACCCCCCCCTCACTTAGTAAGGGGCCCACATTTCTCTCTAGTTTTCCTTTTGCTGTTAACATACTTGAAGAAGCCTTTTTTATTATCCTTTATCACTTTAGCCAGATTTAATTCCAGGCGGGCTTTTAGCCTTCCTCGTTGCTATCCCTGCAGGCCCTGACTACATTCCTATATTCTTCCCAAGTGGTCAGACCCTTTTGCCACATTTCATGGGCCTTCTTCTTTCCTTTGAGCTTGCGCATGAGCTTCTTGCTCATCCACACAGGTCTCCTGCCACCTTTTCCCGATTTCTTGCTCAC
>NW_011161359.1:0-529 GCF_000146605.3 Meleagris gallopavo | reverse complement strand
GAAGAGTTAATCACGTGACACCCTCCCAATGACAGAAGGGGGGAGATAGAAGGAAAAAAAGCAAACTGAGATAGAATTGATTATTAAAAGGAATGCGAGAGAACGTAGAATAATTAAGAATAATAAATCAAACAAAAAAAGAAAAAAGGGAGGAGAGAGAACTTCTGATTGCACTGCTCCCTGTGCTGCTGGAAACTGGAAGACAATAAAAAGGAGGAAAAAAATGGGAAACTAAGGAACGTAGGGGAAAACAGCTGTAGCACTATAATGCGATGGAAAAGGCAGCTATGATAGCAGGGTAGCAGAGTCCCGTGCTGAAGTAAGTGAGGATAAGCCTAAGTGCAGCAGCGGGGGATGCAGAAGCAAAGCAAAAAAGCTGTTTACGTTCGGAAGGCCTCAGGTAGGCAGAGATCTCAAGAAAAACATTCTTGCCTCCACTGCCAACCCTTACAGGAGGTCTGGGAGGGGGTGGATCCTGGCTGCACATAGGCAGAGGTTTTGTCTTTATTGTCAGCGAACATAAGTACAT
>NW_011161358.1:0-461 GCF_000146605.3 Meleagris gallopavo | reverse complement strand
AGATGCTTGTACAAACTGGGCGTAGAAGCCCTTGGAGCAGCCCTGCGGAGGACTCGGGGATCCTGGTGGACAAAGAGCTGGACATAAGCCAGTAGTGTGCACTTGCAGCCCAGAAGGCCAACTGTATCCTGGGCTGCATTCAAAGAGGAGCGGCCAGCAGGGAGAAGGGAGGTGATTGTCCCCCTCGACTCGGCTCTGGTGCGGCCCCATGTGCAGCACTGCGTCCAGGCCTGGGGCTCCAGCACGGGAATGATGTGGAGCTTTTGGAGCAGGTCCAGAGAAGGGCCACGAAGATGATCAGAGGGCTGGAGCACCTCTCTTAGAAAGAAATGTTGAGGGAACTGGGATTGTTTCTGTGGGAGAAGAGAAAGCTCTGGAGATAGCTCATGACAGCCTTCCAAGACTCGAAGGGAGCGCATAAGCAGGAGGGGGCAACGGCTGTTTAGGAGGGTGGATAGCGA
>NW_011161357.1:0-537 GCF_000146605.3 Meleagris gallopavo | reverse complement strand
AAACAGTCACTTTGCTCAAATGTGTCGAAGCATATTCACCTGTCAAAGGGCAATACTTTCCTACTTTTTCCCCAAAAGATGGCACTAGGATTACACCAAAAGCGAGCTACTCAGTACCCTAAATATTTTTAATGTCTGTGAAAAATGCTACTGGGACCTCCACTGTAGAGTTCATGTTTTTTCCTTCTTAACCAAGAGACAATATCTCCAGAGTGTGCAACCACCGCCAGAGTGGAATCCTACAGGGCCCTCACATTATGGGCTAAAATAACAGCATGAAAAAAGAATTGTCACCTGCTGAGAAGATCAAGAGGAGGGGGTATTCTGCTAGGAAGAAAACACTGCCACATAAACATCCTAGTTTTTTGTTTTTGTTTTTTTTTAATCTAAGACAACAAGAAAACAAATGTACAATACTGGAATTAATCTTCTTGTATACTGACACGATCTATTGTAGTAAAATTAACATCATTAGGATTTTTACTGAGAAGTTAATTATTTTTTCTTTCTGGCAGCACAACCTATAAACATATGAAT
>NW_011161356.1:0-358 GCF_000146605.3 Meleagris gallopavo | reverse complement strand
GCACGCACAAGGAACAAAACACCTAGACACTCCTCAAGAGGACCATTTTCTCCCATCTACACCCCGTTTTCTCCCTAAAGGACCCCTTTTCACACCAAAAATACCACACTTGCCCTCCAAGAGAAGTCAGTCTTTCCCACTATTGTCCACTTTTCTCCCACGTACCTGTCATTTTCTCCCAGAAATACCACATTTCACTTGGAAATTGGGCCTGTGCTTCCAAAAAGATGATATTTTCTCCCAGGCATACCTGTTTTCTTCAAACTACCGCACGTTTTCTCCCAAAAAGACTAGATGACAAGACCAAATAGGACACTTGCCAACCAAGAATAGGACATCTTCTCCCACAAATACCACT
>NW_011161355.1:0-584 GCF_000146605.3 Meleagris gallopavo | reverse complement strand
TCTGCCAGTCAGCCAGTTCTCAACCCACCTCACTGTCCACTCGTCTATCCCACACTTCCTCAGCTTTGTTATAAGGATGTCGTGGGAGACAGTATCAAAGGCCTTTCTAAAATCAAGGTAGATTACATCTATTGCTCTTCCCCCACCCACCCAGCATGTGAGAGCATCATAGAAGGCCACCAAGTTGGTCGAGCACGACCTCCCCTTGGTGAAGCCATGCTGACTACTTGTGATAACCTCCTTTTCTCCCAGTTGTCTGGAGATGGTATCCAGCACAAGCTGTTCCATCACCTTTCCAGGGACGGAGGTGAGGCTGACAGGCCTATAATTACCTGGATCTTCCTTCTTGCCCTTTTTGAAGACCGGAGTGACATTGGCTATCCTCCAGTCTTCAGGCACCTCCCCCTGTTATCCAAGACCTCTCAAAAATGATGGAGAGCGGTTCGGCAATGACCTCCGCCAGCTCTCTCTAGCACACGTAGGATGCACCCCATCAGGTCCCATGGACTTGTGGACCTTAGTACTGCCTAGGCACTCACACACGTCCTCTTTCCTGACTAAAGGGAAGTCTCCCAAGATCGGAA
>NW_011161354.1:0-430 GCF_000146605.3 Meleagris gallopavo | reverse complement strand
TCCAGGAGCTGGGTAAAGGGTGAGGCAAGGAGAGCTGGGGAGAGGATGAGGCGTAGGAAGAGGAACGTCTTCCATTGATATCAACTCCTGCTGTACCTTTTTGACTCGGCTACGCATGCTTTTTTAATAAAGAACAAACTCATTGTGCAGCTTGTGAATGAACTCATTCACACCTGTTACTGTTTGATGTTCCTCTCTACAAGGAGCTGCAATTGAAGTGGACACTTCTGGTCTGATTGCAGCCCCCTCCCGCATGCTCAGATCGGCCAAGTTTGCCAGGCCTGGCTCTTGGTTGGTGAGTTGTGCCCAAGGTCTGAGAGTTGGCTCTTCTCGGCTTTGAGATGTGTTTTCCAGTTGCATGTTGTGTTATTTCTGCTGTGTTGACCTCTTGAGCTGCAGCCCTGTGTGGGGATCCAAGCAGACTAACTCA
>NW_011161353.1:0-663 GCF_000146605.3 Meleagris gallopavo | reverse complement strand
GTAACAACTGCACGGAGAGATGTGTTGGTCTCGGTGGAAACAGCAAGGAAGTGGAATGTGCATTTCCCGGAATGCCCCGGAACCTCACTTTGCTGACTGGTCATTGTCTGCCCAGCAGTAAGGGCAATGCACACCCGCCAGCGTTTACCCATTCCAGAGCCCGGCACAATAGGGTTCCCCCCAGAGCTCTGAATGGTGCCCAGAAGGCTGCCTATCCTCTTTGTTCTGTGTCTTTCTTGTCTCTGGTCTTGCACTGTTTTCACTATTACATTCTCTTGTCCTCCGATTTTTGTGTTCCTTGCCCCATTCTCTTGGCCATTACCCTTGGCTTTGTGTTGCCACATTCATGTCGGCATTCAGTTTTTGGCGTTCCCCTGCCGTATTGTCTGGGCCGTCATCCTTGGCATTTCCTTCCATGTTCTCTTGGCCCTTGCCTTTGCCTGGGCATTCCCTTGCCCTCCTGTTTTTGTGGAACCCGCACCTGGGGCGGGGTGCAGCCCTGCGAGCACAGCTGGGGGCAGTTTGGCTGTGGAGTGGGGCAGAGCCAGGCTCCACCCCTCCCTGATCCCATTTAAGGGCTGGGAAGAGTAGGGGCAGCATGTGAACCTGGGGAGTGCTTCCTTTGGAGTATGCCTTGTTCTTTGGTGATGGAGTGAGTGATTT
>NW_011161352.1:0-374 GCF_000146605.3 Meleagris gallopavo | reverse complement strand
TAAACATAACCAGTCTAGATTTAGCTAATAATTGTTCCTGAATCATTTACTGAACGTTTACAGAAATCATCATGTTTCAGAAGAGATGCACCAGAACAATCGTGTGGGGAATAAACAGGTGCAATAAGAAGGAAGAAGTGGTGTCATGTGGGTATATTTCTATTAGTTTATGGTAACTCCTGGTATATGTGCTTAAACATCAGCTTCAGTCTCCTTATTACTCTAATATTTTTCAAAAGTGGATTAAAAACAGTGTGATTTTATATATAAATAACCTCTAAAATTGATTCCAAACCTTTTTACTTTAGTAGATCACTATCTACCATTAAAATGAATTGATGTAGTATTTTAGATCCAACACTTAAATCAAAAGA
>NW_011161351.1:0-479 GCF_000146605.3 Meleagris gallopavo | reverse complement strand
AGGTGGGACTTTACAAGAGCCAAGTAGAAGGAGACAGTCACCTTCCTCTCCCTGCTGACCACCCTCTTTTGATGTAGCCCAAGATGTCATTGGCCTTCTGACCTGCAAGCACACACTGCTGGCTCATGTCTAGATTTTGGCCCATAAGGGTCCACAAGTTCTTCTCTGCTAGTCTAAATGAATTCTTGTCCTAGTATGTACTCTTACTTAGGATTGCTGTGATCCAAGTGCAACACCTTGCTCTTGTTCTTGCTGAACCTTTTAGGTTCTCATTCAGTTTTAAGTGACTGCCAGAAATATTAATGTGAGTGATTGCCGGGAATTAAAATTCAATGTAGAGTTCCTTATCATCATCATTCTTGGGAATATTTCAGCAGAAACTTTCAATAAATTTGGTGTGAGGAAGACATATCCCCCTTAAAATATCACACAGAACTGCTGAAATCTGGCCAAAAGAAAAGAAAACAAAACAAATGGAA
>NW_011161350.1:0-406 GCF_000146605.3 Meleagris gallopavo | reverse complement strand
TTTTGCTTTGCTCTCCTTGGCTTTTTCTACATACTCTTTCTTTTCTTTTCCTGGGTTTTTTACCCTGGGCTTTGGGTTTGCTCTTTGGTTATTGTTCGGTATTGTGGCCTTGCACTGCTGTTAAATTTTGGTTCTTTCTTTCCATTGTTAAGCACTGGTGAGCTTTGTTCTCTCTTTACTTTGCTAGGATTCTTTGCTTTGCCATGCTAGTGTATTGAATTCATTGGCTTTCCTCTTGTATTTCTCATCCTCGCTTTGCTTTGCTTCGTTTTCATTCCTTGTTTTGTTTTGTCTTTTTTTTTATTTTTATTTTTTTTCTGTAGTGAGGCTTTTTTGCTTGCTTTGCGTTGTCTTTGTTTCCTATTTGTGGGTTCTTTTCTTTCCTGCTGCTTTCTTTGCGTGATCT
>NW_011161349.1:0-478 GCF_000146605.3 Meleagris gallopavo | reverse complement strand
TGGGCTCCGAGACCTCCTCTTGCAACCATGTCACTCACAAGAGCTTTGGTAGCTAGCACATAGCCTTCATGACATAAGAACTTATCAACGCCTACACTAATAAATTCTTGACCACTTTGAGGCCCTTCTGCCCATGCTCGCTCGTACAACTTCTCTGGCTCAGCACACACTCCATTTCTTCTCTTCCCAGGCAGGATTCTCTCATGATTACAACAAACATGGTCACAGAATCATTTCTCTTACCAGTATTTTCTTTACCTCCTATAGTACAATGGCCCTACTCAAGCCCAGTCAGGAATTGCAGCCTGTCCATAATCGATTCCAGTCCCTTCACGCGACCCATCTCCTCCGGCGGCTTCGGCTTCGGAGGCCTGGGCTGCTTCAACGGCGGCAGAGCCCGCTACCCCTGCTTAGGGCCTGCGCCCACACCCTCACACCAACCACCTGCACCCTGCAAGGCGCCTCACGCACTGACCTC
>NW_011161348.1:0-731 GCF_000146605.3 Meleagris gallopavo | reverse complement strand
GTGGTATTTCTTGGGGAGAATGTGTTCTTTTTTGGAAGCCAACGGTGTACTCTGGGGGGAAAAAGCGTCCTTTCTGGGAGAAAATGTCCTAGTTTGGGGAGAAAGTGTCATAGTGCGGAGTGTGGTGTAGCAGATTAGGGGGAATTGGGAGGTATTCCTAAGAGAACTGTCATTTCTGGGTGAAAAGGTCTTATGTGGGGGGGAAAAGGTGAGGAATGTGTGAGAAAGCTGGTGTTTCTGGGAGTAAATGCCATCTTTGGGGGCTAGAAATGGTCTTTCTGGTGGGATGTGCCACATCTTTGGTGAGGCAATCGGTGTTTGTGAGGGCCAATGGCATATATTCTGGATCGAAATGGTCTTTCCGCAGTAAAATGCCAAAAGTCTGGGAGTAAGTGTCATGATGAGGAATGTAATGGAGTGTAATTGGGAGGAACTGGGAGGAATTTCTCGGAGTCGTGGTCTTTGTGGGTGCATATGTCCCATTTAGGGAAGGAAAGGAGTATTTCTTAGCAGAACTGCCATAGCATTTAGGGAAAATGTCCTATCCTTGGGAGACAAGTGGTATTAGTGGGAGAAGATGTCCTATCCTTGGTTGCAAGTGTCCTATTTGGTCTTGTCATCTAGTCTTTTTGGGAGAAAACGTGCGGTAGTTTGAAGAAAACAGGTATGCCTGGGAGAAAATACCATCTTTTTGGAAGAACAGGCCCAATTTCCAAGTGAAATGTGGTATT
>NW_011161347.1:0-622 GCF_000146605.3 Meleagris gallopavo | reverse complement strand
GCTTAGGAATCCCATTCGATGATGATACAATAAGTATAGACTCAATTGGGGTGCCCAGAGGGGTCCCTGATGAATTTAAGGCTAGAAATCAAATTGCTGCAGGATGTGAGTCTCTTTTCTGGTGGGTGACAGTTAACAAAACTGTGGATTGGATAAACTATATCTATTACAATCAGCAGAGATTTATAAACTATACAAGGGAGGCAATAAGGGAATTGCAGAACAATTGGATGCTACAAGCAGGATGGCCTGGGAGAATAGGATCGCCTTAGAGTTGATATTAGCAGAAAAAGGGGGTGTGTGTAATGTTGGGCACCCATTGCTGTACTTTTATCCCAAATAACACAGCCCCGGATGGCACAATAACTAGAGCAGACAAGGGCTTACTACTCTTGCTCGCAAATTAGCCGAAACCTCAGGAATAGATAATCCCCTCACTGGGTGGTTGGAGTCCTGGTTTGGCAAATGGAAAGGGATGATTGTGTCTGTATTTACTTCTTTGATTGTGGTCACAGGAGTCCTGACGGCCATCGGCTGCTGTATTATCCCCTGTGTGAGGGGACTGGTACAGCGACTAATTGAAACCGCACTGCTTAAGCAAACAACAATGGGGGCACCACCA
>NW_011161346.1:0-325 GCF_000146605.3 Meleagris gallopavo | reverse complement strand
AATCTAACATGCAGTGATGTGGCCGTGTTGTGACAGCGTGCAGTGATGTGGCCGTGTTTGTGACAACATGCAGTGATGTGGCCGTGTTTGTGACAGCGTGCAGTGATGTGGCCGTGTTTGTGACAGCGTGCAGTGATGCGGCCGTGTTTGTGACATGAGCAGACGAGTCACAATGGAGGGTGGGCTGGGGCTGTCAGGAGCTGTAAGAGAGGCAGCGCTGTGGCACTTTGCCTCAGGCCTTCAGTGAGTGCAGTACGCACCTGCTAGCGGCTAGCGGCTATGGCTCGGGTGGTCTTCATCACCCTGGCACTGATCGGAATGATCC
>NW_011161345.1:0-486 GCF_000146605.3 Meleagris gallopavo | reverse complement strand
ACTACGCTCAGTCCTTTCCATCCCCTACGCATGTTTTGGTGGTGGCTGTTCCCTCATCCCAGCTACTGACCCTGCACTTGGATTGTGCCCACTGCTCAGCCTGTTGAGGTCTCCTGGGATGGCATCCCGTCCCTCTGCTGTGTCACTGCACCCCACAGCTTGGTGTCCTTAGGGTGCACTCAACCCCACTGTTGATGTCCCTGATGAAGGGGAAACCCAGATGCTTGTACCAACTGGGCGTAGAAGCCCTTGGGAGCAGCCCTGCGGAGGACTCGGGGATCCTGGTGGACAAAGAGCTGGACATAAGCCAGTAGTGTGCACTTGCAGCCCAGAAGGCCAACTGTATCCTGGGCTGCATTCAAAGAGGAGCGACCAGCAGGGAGAGGGAGGTGATTGTCCCCCTCTACTCGGCTCTGGTGTGCGGCCCCATGTGCAGCACTGCGTCCAGGCCTGGGGCTCCAGCACGGGAATGATGTGGAGCTTTTG
>NW_011161344.1:0-938 GCF_000146605.3 Meleagris gallopavo | reverse complement strand
TCGGAAACCGTAGTTCAGCAGGCTGGCTCGGATAGTTGCTGATCTGGGGAGACAGAACGCCTACGGACCAGGCGCAACATTCGCATGTTAGAAGAAGCTGAGGTCCTGCCGGTGACTAAAGCAAGCCGCCGGCTATCGAGCTCCTCGATCGGGACCCATAAGGGTTTCCCGAAAACAAATGTTTAATGACCTAATTCGAGCTGCGGTCCAATTTGCTAAGATTGACCGCCAGCCCAACCATGTCCTTCTCCAGCTTTGGAGACAGCTAAAGGACAATCAAACATTTCAAAACTACCCTAAGAAACCAAGGGTAAGAATTATAGAGAGGATACCAACAACAGCATGGAACCTAGAAGACTTCATTGTTCCTAATAGGAAAAAAAGCCGCCTCAAGTGTCTCGGGCCACGATGCCTGAGCCATCGGAAGCAAAAGATTGGCCCTAGCACAGTTCATGGCGTGACGGGGGATGTTAGTCCCCCTAGGGCCTCCAGGCGGCACCGGAGGCTCTATGTAGAATTACCGATTTATTGGTCCCCCCAAAATATTCAGCGAGTTATGGCATTAGTGGACACTGGAGCAGAAACATCAATCATTTATGGAGATCCCAACAAATTTCATGGAAACAGAGTGATGATTGGTGGTTTTGGGGGACAAACTATTCCTGTCACCCAAACGTGGTTAAAACTGGGGGTTGGGCGTCTCCCACCCCGGGAGTATAAGGTATCTATTGCCCCAGTCCAGAAATACATCTTGGGCATAGATATTCTATGCGCTCTGGCTCTCCACACAACCGTGGGAGAGTTCAGACTCCGACAGAGATGTATTAGGATCCGGGCGGTGCAGGTAATATTAAGAGGCCATGCGAAACATGGGCCAATTTGCCTGCCGAAACCGCGCCGGGTTACTAATGTGAGACAGTCCAGACTCCCGGGTGGGC
>NW_011161343.1:0-708 GCF_000146605.3 Meleagris gallopavo | reverse complement strand
GCCAGCAGTGGGCCCCTCCAGCCCAGAAAGCCAACCGTATCCTGGGCTGCATCCAAAGATGCGCAGTCAGCGGGCGAAGGGAGGAGATCCCCCATCCCTCTGCTCTGCGCTGGTAGAGGCCTCAGCTGCAGTGCTGCGTCCAGATGCGGAGTCCTCAGTGCAGGGAGACATGGAGCTGTGCGAGTGCATCCAGAGTACAGCCACAAACACGAACCCAAGGATGGAACCCCTGTCCTGTAAAGCAAGGAGAGCTGGGCTGTTCAGCCTCCTGGAGAAGCGAAGGCTCCAAGGGAACCTGGTAACAGCCTTTCAATACCTAAAGGAAAGAACAAGGGAAAATGGAGGTGAAATCTAAGGAAAATGTCTTGTACAGTGAGGGTGCTGAGGCAGTGGCACAGGTTGCCAGAGACATGGTGGATGTGCTCGGCCCTTTCAAGGTGGAGCCTGGCTCAGACTCTGAGCAACTTGATCTAGCTGGTGGATGGTCAGCATGGGGGAGTCGGATCACATCGCAATCCTACCTGCATACAAGCAGCGCACCAACATGGGGTGCATCGTGTTCATTACCTGCTGGACACATCTCACACCACTGACTGGAGGAGCCCAGGCAATCCTTCAACTCCATCAGGCTGCAAAATGAAATCAGAAGAGACGCAGAACATAATTTAAAACACAACAAGGATGCACACAATGCCCTTAAAAACACCC
>NW_011161342.1:0-480 GCF_000146605.3 Meleagris gallopavo | reverse complement strand
CCAGTCCCAGCGGTCGTCATTTTGTCCCCTTCCCCCTTCATACCTAGTTTAAACACCTGTCAATAAGTCCCGCCAGTTCCTCAGCTAGAACCCCTCTTTCCCCCGTGAAGACAGGCTGCATCCATCTGCAGCCATCATGCCAGGTGCCGAGTAAATTGCCCCATGATCAAAAAAACCAAAACTCCTGCGTTTGCACCAACTCCTAAGCCATTTGTTCAAGAGATGGGTTTTTAGGCTCATCCCACTATCATTTCCTGCCACTGAAGGTACAGATGTAATAACCACCTGCACACCTGTTCCTTCAACTACCCGCCCCAGTCGCCTGAAGTCATCTTTGATAGCCTTCAGGCTTATCTTACCGACTTCTTCACTGCCAGCCTGTACTATCAATAGCGGATAGTAGTCAGAAGGGCAGATCAGTCTGGGAATTCTCCTAGCAACGTCTTTGACTCGAGCCCCAGGGAGGCAGCACACCTCTCT
>NW_011161341.1:0-423 GCF_000146605.3 Meleagris gallopavo | reverse complement strand
TGTTGGGTGGTGATGGAGGGGAACTGGGACTGAAGGAGAAGGGCTGAAGCAGATCCAAGTGAGGGGCAATTGGCTGCGATAAGGGAGGGGGTAACAGGAGAGTGACCTGGAGACATCGTGTGCGTGGAGGTGGAACAGAGGGTGAAAGGTTTGGCAGGAACTGGAGAGAGGAATTGGGAGAGAGCAGAAGGAGGGTATTGGGGCTGCTTGGCAGCATGGGGAGCTCCGTCCTTCAGGATTTTGGAGGAGGCAGCACAGAGGAGATGGAGAGATCCATGGGTGCAGGACGTGGGGTGCAGGGCATGGAGCTGGGGACCCCTCCCAGCACTTAGGGGCGGCCTCTGCCAGGCAGGGACAGACGTCAGGGTTCCTGCTGAGCTTGGGGACAAGGACACAGACACACAGAGCGTGGCTTTGCTGAGG
>NW_011161340.1:0-357 GCF_000146605.3 Meleagris gallopavo | reverse complement strand
GACTGATCTGCCCTTCTGACTACTATCCACTATTGATAGTACAGGCTGGCAGTGAAGAAGTTGGTAAGATAAGCCTGAAGGCTATCAAAGACTGACTTCAGGCGACTGGGCGGGTAGTTGAAGGAACAGGTGTGCAGGTAGTTATTACATCTGGTACCTTCAGTGGCAGGAAACGATAGTGGGATGAGCCTAAAAACCCCATCTCTTGAACAAGTGGCTTAGGAGTTGGTGCAAACGCAGGAGTTGTGGTTTTTTTGATCATGGGGCAATTTACTCGGCACCTGGCATGATGGCTGCAGATGGATGCAGCCTGTCTCCACAGGGAAAGAGGGTTCTAGCTGAGGAACTGGCAGGACT
>NW_011161339.1:0-565 GCF_000146605.3 Meleagris gallopavo | reverse complement strand
GAAGCCCCACCCCCCGGTTAAGCCCGCCCCCAGGGGCAAACACCGACCCAACGAGGCCCACCCCTCGGTTAAGCCCGCCCTTCCATAAGCCCGCCCCAGAGGTAAACACCATCCAACAAAGTCTCGCCCACGTCCTTCGGGCCATACCCACTCCCCGTAAGCCCCACCTCCAGGGGCAAACACCATCCAATGAGGGCCCGCCCCCTCACCGGAGCCCCGCCCCTCGGGTGCCACACACGGACGCTTCCGTCCCGTGATGATGCCAGCAGCGCTGCCTCCAAAACGGCCCAAGAGCGCCCCCTGCTGGGAGATCTGTGAACAGCATGGGGATCCAGAGAGACCTCACAGAGACCCACATCCACCCCATAGCGCCCCGTACTGACCCCATAGCGCCCCATATCAACCCCATATCGCCCCATGTCACCCCATAGCAACCCCATATCGCCCCGTGTTGCCCCATATGGACCCCATATTGACCCCATATTGACCTCATAGTGACCCCATATTGACCCCATATCACCCCATATCGACCTCATATCGCCCTATCTTGACCCATTATCAACCC
>NW_011161338.1:0-857 GCF_000146605.3 Meleagris gallopavo | reverse complement strand
TGGCTCTGCTGGTTTGGAGTAACCGCCTGCCCAACCGACATCGAGGACGGCAACCACAACCAGGTCCTTCCCAAAGAGCAGCGTCCGGTTAAGTCCAAGAGCCACACCTCCAACTGGCTCTTCTGGTTTGAACAAACCACCAGCTCCACCAAGATCGAGGACGGGAAGAAAAACAACGTCTTGCATGAGGAGCAGGGCCCGGTTCACACTAACACACAGACCTCCAACTGGCTCTGCTGGATTGGACTAAGCACCTGTCCTGGAAATGGAGATCAAAAACTTGTGCGTCCTGAGGAGAGGCTGCCCATCAATGCTGAGCGCCGTGCCTCCAACTGGCCCTTCTGGATTCGCCTTTCCCCACACCCCAGATGGGTCCCGACCAGGGTCAGCGAGTCTGTTGTTCCAGGGGGCCCAAAGCAGCAGTCCCCGCGCACCGAGCAAGAGGCCTTCAGCGTGTCTGACATCCTGCGCCACCCCTTACGCAAAGCCTGATCATCTGCTTGCTCATAGATTTGTGGGGAGACTGGTATCTGTTTCGGCTGCCAGGGGTTGCCTACCGGCTCTGGAGAGGAGTGTGAAGACATTAGGCACAGGTTAGCCATCGGCATTCATACTGCACAGAAGGGACTGTGGGTGGGGAGCAGGGAACCGCAAAGGTCTGGTGTGTGAGGGCTTCCCAGAAAAGAAGACCTCCAGAGGTCCATCAGCTCTCCCCAGCGACTTGTCTGGCCATAGGGCTGACACCCAGCCGAGACTCCCATGCAAAATGGGGCCTGCCGCAGGGGCGGTGAGCCCCACGGGCTGCCCCGAGCTGTCCTGTGAGGCTGGAAAAGCGGTGCAAGAATCAGAGCCCTGCA
>NW_011161337.1:0-431 GCF_000146605.3 Meleagris gallopavo | reverse complement strand
TAAGGAGGGGCGTGAAGGCCGCAAACAGAAGGGTTGGAGAACAGCCCGAGGACGCCTGGCAGCGAGGCGATTCGATGTCCGCAGGGCGAGCTGAAGCGGGGCTGGGGGGGCTGCCCTCCCGCAGGGTCAGAAGTGAACAGGGAGAAAGACTGCGAGCCTCCGCGGGGAAGATGAGGATTCTGCATCCCACGGCCACCAGGAGGAGACCCTCACCGCTCACCGCTCACTGCGCACGCGCGAGGGGGGCCGCGTGCTGCTGGGTTCTCGGAACGTAAGGAACGTGGATCCCAATTCCTGGAAACTACTGATCACGTATCAGTTCGGCCTCTCGCTGCAGCACTTCTTCCTGACGCTGTGCGAGTTAGGAGCAGCTCTCCCCCTTGCACCCGGAGTCGCAGCCCTGATTAAACACACCTGCTTTTATAACTGCT
>NW_011161336.1:0-541 GCF_000146605.3 Meleagris gallopavo | reverse complement strand
TGCAGTCACCGAGCCACTCTCCATGGTATTTCACAAGTCGAGGCAGTCAGGTCAAGTCCTGGTGAAGGAGAAAAAGGTGACAGCACACCTCTTAGGAAGGATAGAAAGTGTGACGCGGGAACTACCAGCATGGCAGTCTCACCTCTGTGCTGGTCACGGATCATGGAGCAGATCATCCTGCAAGTGACTCTCAAGCACACATTCCAGTGCGTCACCACCCTGTGCGTGAAAAGCTGCCTCCTAATAACCAACCTAAACCTCCCCTGTCTCACTTGAAAACCATTTCCCCTTGTCCTATCGCTATCCACCCTCCTAAACAGCCGTTGCCCCCTCCTGCTTATGCGCTCCCTTCGAGTCTGGGAAGGCTGTCATGAGCTATCTCCAGAGCTTTCTCTTCTCCCACAGAAACAATCCCAGTTCCCTCAACATTTCTTTCTAAGAGAGGTGCTCCAGCCCTCTGATCATCTTCGTGGCCCTTCTCTGGACCTGCTCCAAAAGCTCCACATCATTCCCGTGCTGGAGCCCCAGGCCTGGACGCAGT
>NW_011161335.1:0-435 GCF_000146605.3 Meleagris gallopavo | reverse complement strand
AGGTGCAGGTTCCACAAAAACAGGAGGGCAAGGGAATGCCCAGGCAAAGGCAAGGGCCAAGAGAACATGAAGGAAATGCCAAGGATGACGGCCCAGACAATACGGCAGGGAACGCCAAAACTGAATGCCGACATGAATGTGGCAACACAAAGCCAAGGGGTCATTAGGCCAAAAGAATGGGGCAAGGAACACAAAAATAGGAGGACAAGAGAATGTAATAGTGAAAACAGTGCAAGACCAGAGACAAGCAAGACACAGAACAAAGAGGATAGGCAGCCTTCTGGGCACCATGAAGCGCAATTCAGAGCTCTGGGGGAACCCTATTGTGCCGGGCTCTGGAATGGGTAAACGCTGGCGGGTGTGCATCGCCCTTACCTGCTGGGCAGACAATGACCAGTCAGCAAAGTGAGGTTCCGGGGCATGCCGGGAAATGCA
>NW_011161334.1:0-521 GCF_000146605.3 Meleagris gallopavo | reverse complement strand
CCTCGTTGCATCCCTGCAGGCCCTGACTCCATTCCTATATTCTTCCAAGTGGTCAGACCCTTTTTCCACATTTTCATGGACCTTCTTCTTTTCCTTCGAGCTTGCGCATGAGCTCCTTGCTCATCCACACAGGTCTCCTGCCACCTTTTTCCCGATTTCTTGCTCACAGGGACGCACCGATCCTGAGCTTGGAAGAAGAGCTGTTTAAATGCTGACCAGCTCTCACAGGCCCCCTTACCTTCCATAGCCCACCTCATACCCCCACGTAGACCCCCAAAGCCCCACCGAAGCCACCTCCAATGCTCCCTATAGGATTGGGGTGTGAGGATATGTATATGGGAAGAATATGGAATGGGAGATGGGAAAATGGAATCTATATGCGATGGACATGGGATCAACATGGGATGATTGGGGATGAAATACGGATATGGGATGGGACTGGGATGATAACGGGATGGGATAAGTATATGGAATGGACACGGGATGGATGCGGATATGGGGGAGGTGAAGGGAAGAGGATG
>NW_011161333.1:0-578 GCF_000146605.3 Meleagris gallopavo | reverse complement strand
TGATGTCCCTG
Organism: Meleagris gallopavo; assembly: GCF_000146605.3. NCBI lineage: Eukaryota > Metazoa > Chordata > Aves > Galliformes > Phasianidae > Meleagris > Meleagris gallopavo. The sequence continues at coordinate 567 of NW_011161333.1, read as the reverse complement.
ATGAAGGGGAAAGCCAGATGCTTGTACCAACTGGGCGTAGAAGCCCTTGGGAGCAGCCCTGCGGAGGACTCGGGGATCCTGGTGGACAAAGAGCTGGACATAAGCCAGTAGTGTGCACTTGCAGCCCAGAAGGCCAACTAGATCCTGGGCTGCATTCAAAGAGGAGCGACCAGCAGGGAGAGGGAGGTGATTGTCCCCGTCGACTCGGCTCTGGTGCAGCCCCATGTGCAGCACTGCGTCCAGGCCTGGGGCTCCAGCACGGGAATGATGTGGAGCTTTTGGAGCAGGTCCAGAGAAGGGCCACGAAGATGATCAGAGAGCTGGAGCACCTCTCTTAGAAAGAAATGTTGAGGGAACTGGGATTGTTTGTGTGGGAGAAGAGAAAGCTCTGGAGATAGCTCATGTCAGCCTTCCAAGACTCGAAGGGAGCGCATAAGCAGGAGGGGGCAACGGCTGTTTAGGAGGGTGGATAGCGATAGGACAAGGGGAAATGGTTTTCAAGTGAGACGGGGGAGGTTTAGGTTGGTTATTAGGAGGCAGCTTTTCACGCACAGGGTGGTGATGCAC
>NW_011161332.1:0-516 GCF_000146605.3 Meleagris gallopavo | reverse complement strand
CCTAACACTACCTTCCAAGAAATAAGGCTTCGTACCGGGCCTGTATGCTCAGCATCTTTGGTCACCCCACAACTATTCCCTCATTAGACAGATTAATAGCTCCTGGGCACTTTGGCATGCTAAAATGCTGAGTAGCAGCGTGTGTATTTAGGTTTGTCCTTGGCACTACTCCAGGAACAAAACAGTTGGACAAGGCCAGAAGGAAACGCTGAGCACAGCGCTTCAAGAGAAGCGTGGACGTGGCAGCTCACCTGCACTGATGCACAAGAGAGGGCGTCCCTCCAAGAACCCCAACACCCTGCTTAGTATGCAATACAACACATCAGTACGATCACCTTGGCTTCCAAGATGCCTTGCCTTGCACATCGCTGAGTCATTCTTCTTTGCGAACAAGCTGTCTCCATTTAGTTCAGTAAGCTTGTATCCATAGCAACGACTAGGAGTAGGCTGAAGAAAAAGGTATACAGTCATAGGCCAGTAGCTAATTAACATAAGGAAAAAGAAACCAGCAAGCCA
>NW_011161331.1:0-472 GCF_000146605.3 Meleagris gallopavo | reverse complement strand
CCTCCTCACCTGTATCATGACAAAATCTCAACTATTAAATGCAAATGCTTTTCTGACTAAAACAAGGAACAATAGTAAGACTGTATTGCATATTGCCTTGTGACGTTACCTACATGACCATGGAGAAGACATGAAGTGGCATGACAAACTACTCCTGTTCTACGCACGGGTGAGAAAATTACAAAACCATGACACTGCTGAAATGTGCTGTTAGTGCAAGATATGAGAGGACCCAGTGGCTGTGACAGTTGACCCTGAGAAAGTAGGCTTGAAGAGAGTAAACATACTGAAAACAGTCTAATGAAGATATGTTAAAGCCAGCTTATCTAATCATGTTTTTAAACCTGTTGTGTCCAACTCAGGGGCTGCACGTGGCCTGGCACAGCCCATCCTGTGGCCACTCCCTGCCCTGCGCTGTCATGGCAACAACGCTTTCTCACCAGCTCAGCTCTAGGTGTGTACCCATCATTCA
>NW_011161330.1:0-422 GCF_000146605.3 Meleagris gallopavo | reverse complement strand
GGGCGCCCGGCTGCAGCCCGGCTGCACAGCCTGCAGCCAACATGGGACACGCAGCCCTCAGGGCTGTGCTCTGTGCTGCAGCAGGGAAGCCCTCATCCAGAGCAGCTCCTTCTCCGTAACAAAGGCACACAGAGTGCCTCCGTCCTCATCTGACATGGGATGTCCCAGCTTAGTGATCCTGCCAGGAAAAGCATCTGCATCGTCAGCCGCCAGAGACTGACGTGCCAAAGGCAGGGAGCGATGCTCCTCCGGTGAGCTCACAGCCCGCTCGCTCCCCACACTGCCTTCATCTCTCTCTCCTTTCTCTCCTCTCCCCGTGCCACCTGCAGGCTGTGCCCCCAGCCCTGCTGAGCGGTGCAGAGAAGCTGCTTTTGCCTGGAGTTGTCTCTCCGCAGCACTGCCCACTTCCTTGAGCTCCCTGT
>NW_011161329.1:0-468 GCF_000146605.3 Meleagris gallopavo | reverse complement strand
TTAGACAAAAGGAAATAAGCTATAAAACACTCCAAAGCCCACCAGTCAACCATCAGTGATATCAATATGGGCAACAGTCGTTCAGATACAGCTGCCAAAAATGCAGCAGAAGGAGCCTTTCCTCCAACTCATACCCCCGTGATATCAAGGGCTGATGAATGAACATCCAAAGTACCAGACAGAAGATGAAAAACTAGCTTTCTTGCTAAAGCTGAGAAAAACAAAGCAGGATGGTGGGCAACTCCAAACAACCAAGTAATAGTTCCCCAACCAGTAACGAGGAAAATAGTAGAGGATAATAAACTATATGCTGGGGATCAGATTATAGACTATCATCAATAGTCTAAGGCTCAAATTTTAAGTGTGTGAATGGGAGAAACTGTGAAAAGCATGGTGAGCAAAGTGTGAAGTATGCCTGAAATATAATCCATACAATACAAAAAGACCACCTCCTGGAGTTACAAGGAG
>NW_011161328.1:0-697 GCF_000146605.3 Meleagris gallopavo | reverse complement strand
TTCACAAGTCGAGGCAGTCAGGTCAAGTCCCTGGTGAGGAGAAAAAGGTGACAGCACACCTCTTAGGAAGGATAGAAAGTGTGACGCGGGGAACTACCAGCATGTCAGTCTCACCTCTGTGCTGGTCACGGATCATGGAGCAGATCATCCTGGAAGTGACTCTCAAGCACACATTCCAGTGCGTCACCACCCTGTGCGTGAAAAGCTGCCTCCTAATAACCAACCTAAACCTCCCTCGTCTCACTTGTAAACCATTTCCCCTTGTCCTATCGCTATCCACCCTCCTAAACAGCCGTTGCCCCCTCCTGCTTATGCGCTCCCTTCGAGTCTTGGAAGGCTGTCATGAGCTATCTCCAGAGCTTTCTCTTCTCCCACAGAAACAATCCCAGTTCCCTCAACATTTCTTTCTAAGAGAGGTGCTCCAGCCCTCTGATCATCTTCGTGGCCCTTCTCTGGACCTGCTCCAAAAGCTGCACATCATTCCTGTGCTGGAGCCCCAGGCCTGGACGCAGTGCTGCACATGGGGCCGCACCAGAGCCGAGTCGAGGGGGACAATCACCTCCCTCTCCCTGCTGGTCGCTCCTCTTTGAATGCAGCCCAGGATACAGTTGGCCTTCTGGGCTGCAAGTGCACACTACTGGCTTATGTCCAGCTCTTTGTCCACCAGGATCCCCGAGTCCTCCGCAGGGCTGCTCCC
>NW_011161327.1:0-481 GCF_000146605.3 Meleagris gallopavo | reverse complement strand
CCCTGAGCCAGCAGGAGGGACACGATCTCCCTGCCAAGGCTCTGGGCATCAGGCCTTGGCCTTCCTGCTTCACAAGACAAAGGAGGCTTTTCTCAGCATCACAGCCACCATCCCAGGGCCTTGGTCTGCCTGTAATCATGGCTTCCAATTATCTGCTCTAACAAGTCCCTGGGGAAGCTTGCTTGTGAACGGCCCTCAGTGGGGCCCATTAATACTCCAAGAAACTTCACTGTTCCTTCTGACTTGGTCTTCTGAAGCACTTCATGCAATCTTCTCTCTGCACTGGAGGTTGATGGACTCAGCAGCAAATGCCCCCTGGGGCCCATTACAACCTGAAGAGCCCTCCCTGTCGCTTTGTGCCTTCCTGTCATCTTCTTCAGGTGTTCAGAACTTGTACAGCAAACTGGAGAGGTATCTGGAGACTGCTTAAAAAGAGAGAGAAAAAACACGTATTTGCAAAGTCCAGTTATTCATTTCTGTG
>NW_011161326.1:0-435 GCF_000146605.3 Meleagris gallopavo | reverse complement strand
GGAGGACTCGGGGATCCTGGTGGACAAAGAGCTGGACATAAGCCAGTAGTGTGCACTGCAGCCAGAAGGCCAACTGTATCCTGGGCTGCATTCAAGAGGAGCGACCAGCAGGGAGAGGGAGGTGATTGTCCCCCTCGACTCGGCTCTGGTGCGGCCCCATGTGCAGCACTGCGTCCAGGCCTGGGGCTCCAGCACAGGAATGATGTGTAGCTTTTGGAGCAGGTCCAGAGAAGGGCCACGAAGATGATCAGAGGGCTGGAGCACCTCTCAGAAAGAAATGTTGAGGGAACTGGGATTGTTTGTGTGGGAGAAGAGAAAGCTCTGGAGATAGCTCATGACAGCCTTCCAAGACTCGAAGGGAGCGCATAAGCAGGAGGGGGCAACGACTGTTTAGGAGGGTGGATAGCGATAGGACAAGGGGAAATGGTTTTCAAG
>NW_011161325.1:0-492 GCF_000146605.3 Meleagris gallopavo | reverse complement strand
CACAAAGATGTGGCACATCCCACCAGAAAGACCATTTCCAGCCCCCAAAAGATGGCATTTACTCCCAGAAACACCAGCTTTCTCACACATTCCTCACCTTTTCCCCCCACATAAGACCTTTTTCACCCAGAAATGACAGTTCTCTTAGGAATACCTCCCAATTCCCCCTAATCTGCTACACTACACTCCGCACTATGACAGTTTCTCCCCAAACTAGGACACTTTCTCCCAGAAAGGCCGCTTTTTTCCCCCCAAAGTACACCGTTTGGCTTCCAAAAAGAACACATTCTCCCCAAGAAATACCACCCTTCTCCAATACAATGACATTACCTCCCAGTAATGCTACCTTGGGCCCAAACATTGGACAGCTTCTCCCACAAGTACTACTTTTCCATCCAAAAGAGGACATCTTCTCCCCAAAGAATGCTATTTTCTCCCGGAAACAAAGCAGCTTTCTCACAAATGGGTGGCATTTTCCAACCAACTATGCTA
>NW_011161324.1:0-494 GCF_000146605.3 Meleagris gallopavo | reverse complement strand
ATTTAGCTTTTTTGAGAGGGCGATGTCTGGAAATCAGCTGGCTGCAAGAGCTGCCCAACGCTAGCTCCAGCTCGTGTCTGACTGCATGGCTTGTGTCAGCAAGTGCTCTTCTCCCATCTCCTCAACAGCTCTGCACCCAGCCATCCGTGGGACAGCAAGGCACAACTTGAACTCTGTGATGTTGGTGCTCTCCTTCCTTTTCTGGGTCTGACATGAAGGCGGGGGCCTGGCAGCAATTTACCAGGGGAGGAAGGACATTTCATCATACTCACCGAAACATGGGATGGAATCACAGCAAGAACCCATTTCCTCTGGAAACAGCCGTGCTGGGGGGCACTGCTGCAGCTGGGAACTCCTCCCCAGCCCAGCTTTTCTGCTGAGACACCTCCCGGCAACCAGCCAGCACCAAACCCAGCTCACCTGGTCACCGCTCAGCCTGAGCTGTGCCCAGCTCACACACACGCCGCAGCGCTGCTTCTGACACCTCTCACAGG
>NW_011161323.1:0-375 GCF_000146605.3 Meleagris gallopavo | reverse complement strand
TCCAAGAAATGCCAGTTTTATCGCAAATATACGACATTTTATACCGCAAATAGCCGCTTTCTCCCAAAAATATGCAGTTTCCTGCCAGGAACTGCAGTTTCCTCCCACAAATACCATTTTTCAACCAGAAATAGGACGTTTTCTCCCATCAATACCGTTTTTCAACCAGAAATATGACGTTTTCTCCGAGAAATAGTAGCTTTCTACCCAAAATACGATATTCTGCCCCAGAAATTCCAGTTTTATCACCGAAGACTCTACGTTTTTCACCAGAAATACCTATTTTTATCCCCCAAACATGACATTTTCTCCAGAAATACCAGATTTCTTCCCTTAAATATGACACCTTTTCCAAGAAATAGTAGATTTTTCCCC
>NW_011161322.1:0-655 GCF_000146605.3 Meleagris gallopavo | reverse complement strand
GACAAGTTGCAGAGGCCACTGAAGGAAAAGGAGAATCGAGCCAATTTGCAGAGGTAAAGGCTGTCCAACTGGCCTTGGATGTTGCTGAACGGGAAAGGTGGCCAATGCTTTATGCTTACACTGACTCGTGGATGGTGGCAAATGCTCTAGTGGGGGTGGTTACAGCAGTGGGAGCAAAACAACTGGCAAAGAAAGGGTAAACCTATTTGGGCTGCTGACCTGTGGAAAGATATTGCTGCCCGAATAAAGAATATGGTTATAAAGGTGCGTCACGTAGATGCCCATGTGCCCAAGAATAGGGCTACTGAAGAGCAGCAAAATAACCATCAGGTAGACAGAGCTGCCAGAATTGAGGTGGCCCAAATAGATCTGGACTGGCAGAACAAGGGTGAATTATTTCTAGCCCGATGGGCCCATGAGACTTCAGGCCATCAAGGGAGAGATGCGACATATAAGTGGGCTAGAGACCGAGGGGTGGATTTAACTATGGATGCTATTGCGCAAATCATTCACGACTGTGACACGTGTGCCACAATTAAACAAGCCAAGAGAATGAAACCTCTCTGGGAGGAAGGGCGATGGCAAAAGTACAAATATGGGGAGGCATGGCAGGTTGATTATATCACCTTGCCACGATCTCGTAATGGTAAGCGTT
>NW_011161321.1:0-457 GCF_000146605.3 Meleagris gallopavo | reverse complement strand
TTCTGATACTGGCACAGGTTTGTCACGATTAATCAGTTGAGATATTTGCTCCTGCATTTCATTCAGTTGGTCGTTATTGTGAGATGGCAGCAATGGAAGCGTGAGTTGGGGGTAGCTGTTGTTCGTAGTTTTGGAGCGTAAGAATCAATTCAAAAACTAAGGGTATTCTTCTCTTGTTCCCGGTATCTGTCATTAGCTGACAGTAGTGTACCGGCATATCTGTCTGGTGCTGTTGTTATGAGTCTCTGCCATATCTCAGGCGTCGTCCTCACTCTCTCAGGATCGCGTTCTTGTCGTGGGTGGTTAGGAACAAAGTTAGGGTCGAACAGCATTTCCACCACAGCCATTTCCCTCAAGTACTGGATACCCTTTTCAACTGTATCCCATCTTTTCATCACAGGCTTCAAGCCGTCTTTGAAGCGATACCTTTCTTTCACGGCTATTAGCACTCGTTCCC
>NW_011161320.1:0-490 GCF_000146605.3 Meleagris gallopavo | reverse complement strand
CCTTTCATGATATGAGAGGGTGATTTTTTTTCTATGATTTGCAGCTCTAAAACGGGGAGGAAGTCTACAGGCAATCCTTCAGAGCATCTAGAATATCAAGAAATCCTCTTAGACTGTTTCTTAGTAGCGTCATAGAGCTACCGCTTTCATTCTTTTGTGAGTTTTTCACTCTTCAGCTTTCCATTTTCATTTACAGATTTCTTGGTATGTTAGGTACATTAATTCTTTAGCCAACGAGTGGAAAACATAAGGAATGTTCTACAGTTTCCCTTTGGCTTTAGGCTTAGATAGGTGCTGAATTTCCTAGACTAACAGTGACTTTTTTTCCGTGCACTAAGCTGAAAAGCTCTTGCCCCTGGTTTGTAGCCTACATTAGAGTGTAAGTTGGCAGCATTCCTGTTCATACTTCTGCAGTACTGTTCCACCAGTGAGGCATGGCACACGGATCATGCTACCAGTCTAATCTAACATGCAGTGATGTGGCCGTGTT
>NW_011161319.1:0-753 GCF_000146605.3 Meleagris gallopavo | reverse complement strand
CCACCCCCTCTGTTGTAAATAGCGGTTAATGAATCTGCCACCTGTCCTACTGCCTCCGGTGAGTCGGATGTCAGCAGGAGATCATCAATATAGTGATACAAGTTAACATTATCCGTTTGTTTTTTTTCCTATTAGGAACAATGAAGTCTTCTAGGTTCCATGTTGTTGTTGGTATCCTCTCTATAATTCTTACCCTTGGTTACTTAGGGTAGTTTTGAAATTTTTGATTGTCCTTTAGCTGTCTCCAAAGCTGGAGAAGGACATGGTTGGGCTGGCGGTCAATCTTAGCAAATTGGACCCCAGCTCGAATTAGGTCATTAAACATTTGTTTTCGGGAAACCCTTATGGGTCCCGATCGAGGAGCTCGAATAGCCGGTGTCTTGGTTTTAGTCACCGGCAGGACCTCAGCTTCTTCTAACATGCGAATGTTGCGCCTAGTCCGTAGGCGTTCTGTCTCCCCCAGATCAGCAACTATCTGAGCAGCCTGCTGAACTACGGCTTCCGAGGTCACCAGAGGATTTAATATCGAAACTAAGGTCCCATATAGGTGGGAAGGGGCCTGTTGTAAGATTGAATCTTGCATGCCTGCCGAGGACTTGATCATATCCAGGCTATCATACGAGTCTTCATATATTGCTTCTGTCATGCCTAATTCGCGAATGTAGTTTTGAAGGTCCTCCACGGAGGACCATAGTCCTATGTTTAGGGGAATATCTGTTTTATTTGGCCTAGACCATCCGGCACCCTGCCACT
>NW_011161318.1:0-566 GCF_000146605.3 Meleagris gallopavo | reverse complement strand
AGGTGACACGGAAGAAGAATGATTTTATGTGGGCCTGAGCAGCAGCAGGCTTTGTAGCAGATTAAACAAGAGATAGCCCGTGCCGTGGCCCTGGGGCCAGTACGGATGGAACAGGATGCGAAGAACATCCTCTACACTGCTGCTGGAGAGAAAGGTCCCACTTGGAGTTTGTGGCAAAGAGCCTCAGGAGAGACTCGAGGCGACCCCTGGGATTCTGGAGTCGGGCGTACAGAGGGTCTGAAGAGTGCTACACTCCAACTGAGAAGGAGATCTTAGCCGCGTATGAGGGGGTTCGGGCTGCTTCCGAAGTAATCGGTACAGAAACACAGCTCCTTCTGGCACCTCGACTGCCAGTGCTGAACTGGATGTTCAAGGGAAAGGGTCCCTCCACCCATCATGCTACTGATGCCACTTGGAGTAAGTGGATTGCGCTGATTACGCAGCGAGCGCGGATGGGGAATCTCAACCGTCCAGGAATCCTAGAGGTGATCATGGACTGGCCTGAAGGCAAAAAGTTTGGAACACCGCCAGCAGAAGAGATATCACGTGCTAAAGAGGCCCCACCA
>NW_011161317.1:0-737 GCF_000146605.3 Meleagris gallopavo | reverse complement strand
CATAGTTCCCAACTTACCTAACAAATTCTTTCTCATAAAGCTGCAATAGATGTTAAATGTTCTAAACAAGGTGGGTATAGTGTTCTGAACTAGGAGACCCATGGTAAGGTTGTTCATTAGACCGGCAGAAGCGAAATACATGTAAGAAACTTTCAAGGAGTCAGGGCTTTACACGAGGCAGAGCTGTCCCACTCTGTGGGAATGTGAGGATGCCGTGTGCAGGCTCCAAGATACTCCCCTCCATCCTCCTTCCGAGCTTATCTCCATGCTAGGACAGACGGATGACCAGAACAATGACCAGTGTAGAAGGGGCACAAGTGTTAGGGGGGTAATTAAACAATTAAGAGGCCATGTTATGTTTCTGTTGTCAAACAGACACCCGAAAGTTACGACCAAATGTTTGTTAAGAAAGCGATGGTTAGAAGGCAATTAACCAATCAAGATATTTGGGTGTGGGCGGCAAAGATTTGTGTTTACTTGGTATTTGTATGATGAGCGAAGCGTCGTGAAAGAGTGTGAACCTGCAGTACTCAGCCAGTGAGGAACCAGGGCAGAAAGAGATCAGCGTCGGGCAATAGGGGATAAAAGATGGAGCACTGTTTTCTGAGTGCTGTCCTGCTTGCGGGAGGCCCGCCATTGCAATTGCGAATAAAATCTGCTTTATCAGAGAAACCGTCCCGGAAAAATTATTTGGATATTTCCAACACTGCCCACAATGTCCGTGTGAAATGTCTCAT
>NW_011161316.1:0-808 GCF_000146605.3 Meleagris gallopavo | reverse complement strand
CACAGCAGAGGACGGGATGCCATGCACAGAGACCTCAACAGGCTGAGCAGTGGCCACAAAATCCAAGTGCAGGGTCAGTAGCTGGGATGAGGGAACAGCCACACCAAACATGCTAGGGGGATGAAAGGACTGAGCGTAGTCCTGCTCCATAAGGCCTGGGAGTACTGGTGGTGGGAGCTGGACACAAGCCAGCAGTGGGCCCTTCCAGCCCAGAAAGCCAACCGTATCCTGGGCTGCATCCAAAGATGCGCAGTCAGCGGGCCAAGGGAGGAGATCCCCATCCCTCTGCTCTGCGCTGGGGAGGCCTCACCTGCAGTGCTGCGTCCAGATGTGGAGTCCTCAAGTGCAGGGAGACATGGAGCTGTGCGAGTGCATCCAGAGTACAGCCACAAACACGAACCCAAGGATGGAACCCCTCTCCTGTAAGCAAGGAGAGCTGGGCTGTTCAGCCTCCCCTCCTGGAGAAGTGAAGGCTCCAAGGGAACCTGGTAACAGCCTTTCAATACCTAAAGGAAAGAACAAGGGAAAATGGAGGTGAAATCTAAGGAAAATGTCTTGTACAGTGAGGGTGCTGAGGCAGTGGCACAGGTTGCCAGAGACATGGTGGATGTGCTGGCCCTTTCAAGGTGAGCCTGGCCCAGACTCTGAGCAACTTGATCTAGCTGTGGATGGTCAGCATGGGGGATCGGATCACATCGCAAAACCTCCTGCATACAAGCAGCGCACCAACATGGGGTGCATGATGTTCATTACCTGCTGGACACATCTCACACCACTGACTGGAGAGCCCAGGCAATCCTTCAACTCC
>NW_011161315.1:0-750 GCF_000146605.3 Meleagris gallopavo | reverse complement strand
TGCAGCCAGTGCTGTGAATCTTTATCCCTGGACTGTGAGACACTCCTGGCAGTGGATTCTCTCTCTGTACCGTCTGGTTTGTAGCAGTCATTGTTCCCTGTGCCTCGCTGTCCCTCTGGGTTCTCTGTACGCGTCCCTTTCTGGAATCGTACTTCTCATTGGGAAACCCCCTCGCAGCCTTTCCTCCTTGCTTTTGTGTGTGGAACGTCTGTGTTTTTATCCTCCTTTACACGAACTTTATGACAACCTTTGGGCTGTAATAGCCCTGACAACAAAAACACAACGTGCGTTTTAAAGTGACGCTGCTGTGCTTTGTACCAATTTCAATCAGTGCTCCTTTGGTCTCTTAGGAAGGACAGGGCGAAGCGGAGCGGCGTGAAGCCGTGTGCATTCCCTGCTGCGGAGCCGTGCTGGTTCTTTTTCTTGGCAGGGTGGGAAGGAGCTCTGGGTTAGAGGAGCATCCCGATGGCACGCGTGGGATCAGCAGCTCTGCCAGAGGAGGAGGTGAGGCTGCACGCCGAGCTGCAGGAGAAGAAGGGGAGGAGGTCCCGGCACAGCTTTGCACGGTGCTCTGCGGCACTGAGTTCCTGGCTCAGCAGTGGGATCGGACGAGGAGCGGGGGAGCAGGAAATGTGAGGCTGGGAGGGCACTGCCAAACACAGCTGGTGCATCTCTGTGCAGTTTTGCCTTCCCGGGAGGAACCCAGAGCTGCCCGGTTTTGTTTCTGCTCCTGTAGCATTTGTAGTGCAG
>NW_011161314.1:0-752 GCF_000146605.3 Meleagris gallopavo | reverse complement strand
ATTCTGCTAACATCAGTGTCTCAAAGCTTGCTGGGGACACAGATGGACTTATACAAGTCCAGACAAGTCCTGGGCAAAGGTTGTGAAATCCTTTGTCTGGAGAACTTCGATGGACAAGGCCAGGGGCAAGGAGAGGAAGATAAGCTGCAGCTAAATAGCTGTGAAGCGGTCTTTTGTGTGGACTTATCTCAGGATGATGGCCATCTCGGGGGATACCACATGACTTTTGCTCAAGCGCCCAGGGATGTCACGTAGGCAGGAGAAAAAGGAGGATAAAAGGAGGAACTGAAAACCATGAGGGTAGGTGTCTGCCATCAGATCCCTCACCACAGAATTCCTGCATGCTGGCGGACTTCCCTGGGCCTGCTACCTGAGTCCTGCCGCTTCCTCCTGGATCGGCTCCGCAACTTCCTTCTGCTTGCTGCCCAAGGCCGGCCACGCTGCTTCTCTCTCCCCTCCTGCTGCTTCTACCTCGGACCATCGAAACGTCGTGCAACGGGATTGCCGCTGGATCCTGGTGATGACTATCCCCGCTTTACGCAATTCTTGCTTCTTTCCTCTCTTTTCTATCGCCCTCCTTCCCTTCCCCGTCTCCTTGATTAGGATTATAATAAACTGGTCGGACCAACATTTGAACCATTGTTTCTTAATCTCACGCCGGGTATACAATATTAAAAGAACCTAATCTCCCTCCTATAAATCGGAGCGAGACACCAACAAAGGGAAGCACAATCCTGAACCTGCTGGTTTTT
>NW_011161313.1:0-672 GCF_000146605.3 Meleagris gallopavo | reverse complement strand
GCGTCCAGGCCTGGGGCGTCCAGCACGGGAATGATGTGGAGCTTTGGAGCAGGTCCAGAGAAGGGCCACGAAGATGATCAGAGGGCTGGAGCACCTCTCTTAGAAAGAAATGTTGAGGGAACTGGGATTGTTTGTGTGGGAGAAGAGAAAGCTCTGGAGATAGCTCATGACAGCCTTCCAAGACGTCGAAGGGAGCGCATAAGCGAGGAGGGGGGCAACGGCTGTTTAGGAGGGTGGATAGCGATAGGACAAGGGAAATGGTTTTCAAGTGAGACAGGGGAGGTTTAGGTTGGTTATTAGGAGGCAGCTTTTCACACACAGGGTGGTGACGCACTGGAATGTGTGCTTGAGAGTCACTTGCAGGATGATCTGCTCCATGATCCGTGACCAGCACAGAGGTGAGACTGACATGCTGGTAGTTCCCCGCGTCACACTTTCTATCCTTCCTAAGAGGTGTGCTGTCACCTTTTTTCTCCTCACCAGGGACTTGACCTGACTGCCTCGACTTGTGAAATTCCATGGAGAGTGGCTCGGTGACTGCAGCGGTGAATTCCCTCGGAACTCTGGGACTCATCTCGTCAGGACCCAAAGACTCGTGGATGTTTGGGTCCTCAGGTGGTCCAGAACCTGATCTCCCATGGCAGTGTGGGATGGGAAGGGGTGTGTGGGACT
>NW_011161312.1:0-881 GCF_000146605.3 Meleagris gallopavo | reverse complement strand
TCGCCCAGCACGGCCCCCTCCTCAGCCGGGGAGCTCTCCTTTGGAGAAGGGAGGCGGTGGCCTGCTTTGCCCTGTCCATGAAGCCAGCAAGGCTTTAATCGCCCTCCTACCCGACAGGGATTCCTTGTCGGACTTGACGTGGTGCATGGCTCTGAGGTTCCTGGCCAGCTGAAAGACGGGCCAGCGCAGAGCCACGGTCCCGTCCGCAGTCCTGATGTCTTTGGAGATGGTGTCGAACGAGCCGAAGGTGGGAATCCAGACCCCCTGCGAGTGGAAGAGAAAGCACTCAGGGCTGCAGGGTTATGGGCTGGCTGCAGGAAGAGCTGGACGGGGTCCCACGTAGGGACAGAGCTCAGGAGCCCTCTCCCGCTGCTCAGAGGCACGAGCCACGGCAGTGGGAGAGGCTTTGGGAAGGAAGGAAGGAAGGAAGTGCACAGTCCTCTCCGTCCCCTTGCCCTCCCAAATGCAGCACAGCAGTCAGGCGGAAGCAGCCTGATGGAATCCAGAGGCTTCCCGAGGCTGGGCTCAGCCCCGAGCTCTGACCCCGCCCAGCACAAGTGGTCCTGCATTTGCAGGAAGCCCACGGGATGCGCGGCAGAGAAACTGGGGCTGAGTTTCCTGCTTGGTGTGGAGGGGAAGAGTCAGAGGAAGCGTAGGCTGAGCTGGACAGGGAGAGGAGGAACCCGACAACCAACGCACCTTGTGCCCCAGGAGCTGCTCCCGTACGTAGGCGGCCACCGCATCCCAGACGGCAACTCGCTCTGGAGGGCAGAGGAAAAGCAGGTCACACTCTGCATCTGCCGCTTCCCGGCGCTCCTACTGCCTCGGGCCGGGAGGGAGGTGGCAGATGGAAAGTGTCGTGGCAGTCCCCAGCCCCACAC
>NW_011161311.1:0-514 GCF_000146605.3 Meleagris gallopavo | reverse complement strand
CTGATTTCGGCCTCCAACATAGTCAGCTCTTGGGAACCTCCAGTCACCCCATGAATATAAATTGATTTTGTCCCTTGGTGACTCGAGGGCATTAGAGTGCACTGTGCACCAGTATTCACCAGGGCCTTATATTTTCGTGATTCTGATGTGCCAGGCCATCTAATCCACACAGTCCAATAAACTCTATTATCCCTTTCCCCCCCCTGGCTGGGGGCAGGGCCCCTCTATTTGTTACCTTCCTTGTCTGCAGCAACTGGAGCAATCACCTTTTTAGAGAAGTTCACCTTGGTGGTTGATTTGTCTTGTAACTCTCTTACCCGTGCTTGAAGTACAGGAGTAGGTTGTTTATGCCACTCCTTCATATCTTCTCCATGGTCACGTAGGTAATGCCACAAGGCAAAACGTGATGTGGTCTTACTGTTGTCACTTGCTCGAGCAGGAGAACGTCTTCTTTTGATAGCTGAGACATTAGATGCCACCGGCTGGGAGGAAATCAAGTTGATCAGCCCCTCCA
>NW_011161310.1:0-524 GCF_000146605.3 Meleagris gallopavo | reverse complement strand
TATTTTCCCTAAATGCTATGGCAGTTCTGCTAAGAAATACTCCTTTCCTCCTAAATGGACATACGCACCCACAAAGACCACGACTCCGAGAAATTCCTCCCAGTTCCTCCCAATTACATCCATTACATTCCTCATCATGACACTTACTCCCAGACTTTTGGCATTTTACTGCGAAAAGACCATTTCGATCCAGAATATATGCCATTGGCCCTCACAAACACCGATTGCCTCACAAAGATGTGGCACATCCCACCAGAAAGACCATTTCTAGCCCCCAAAAGATGGCATTTACTCCCAGAAACACCAGCTTTCTCACACATTCCTCACCTTTTTCCCCCCACATAAGACCTTTTCACCCAAAAATGACAGTTCTCTTAGGAATACCTCCCAATTCCCCCTAATCTGCTACACCACACTCCGCACTATGACACTTTCTCCCCAAACTAGGACACTTTCTCCCAGAAAGGACGCTTTTCCCCCCAGAGTACACCGTTGGCTTCCAAAAAGAACACATTCTCCCCAAG
>NW_011161309.1:0-517 GCF_000146605.3 Meleagris gallopavo | reverse complement strand
CTGCGGGTGTGCATCGCCCTTACCTGCTGGGCGGACAGTGACCAGTCAGCAAAGTGAGTTCCGGGGCATGCCGGGAAACGCAGATTCCAGTCCTTGCTGTTTCCACAGAGACCAACACATCTCTCCGTGCAGTTGTTACGGCACTTGGGAGCACCGCAGCTCTGCTGCCACCTGTTGGACACAATACAGTCATGAAGGCACTGCCCTGCATCCGGGCCTCTTGCACAAACCTGTGCTCCTTGCTCGGAGCACATGGCTGCACTCTGTGCACCATGTTGCTTACCACCAGAGAAGGCTCAGGTACCCAACACCATTTTGGCTTCCATCTTGTCTGAGAACTGCTCATGATGCACAGCCCTCATCTTTGGTTTGGTGAGGTGGGGACTGCCATTGCTTCCTCAGTCCCACAGACCCCTTCCCATCCCACACTGCCATGGGAGATCAGGTTCTGGACCACCTGAGGACCCAAACATCCAGGAGTCCTTGGGTCCTGACGAGATGAGTCCCAGAGTTCCGA
>NW_011161308.1:0-570 GCF_000146605.3 Meleagris gallopavo | reverse complement strand
AAGCAGGAGGGGCAACGGCTGTTTAGGAGGGTGGATAGCGATAGGACAAGGGGAAATGGTTTTTCAAGTGAGACAGGGGAGGTTTAGGTTGGTTATTAGGAGGCAGCTTTTCACGCCCAGGGTGGTGACGCACTGGAATGTGTGCTTGAGAGTCACTTGCAGGATGATCTGCTCCATGATCCGTGACCAGCACAGAGGTGAGACTGACATGCTGGTAGTTCCCCGCGTCACACTTTCTATCCTTCCTAAGAGGTGTGCTGTCACCTTTTTTCTCCTCACCAGGGACTTGACCAGACGGCCTCGACTTCTGAAATACCATGGAGAGTGGCTCGGTGACTGCAGCGGTGAATTCCCTTGGAACTCTGGGACTCATCTCGTCAGGACCCAAAGACTCCTGGATGTTTGGGTCCTCAGGTGGTCCAGAACCTGATCTCCCATGGCAGTGTGGGATGGGAAGGGGTGTGTGGGACTGAGGAAGCAATGGCAGTCCCCACCTCACCAAAGCAAAGATGAGGGCTGTGCATCCTGAGCAGTTCTCAGACAAGATGGAAGCCAAAATGGTGTTGGGTA
>NW_011161307.1:0-594 GCF_000146605.3 Meleagris gallopavo | reverse complement strand
TAAATTGATTTTGTCCCTTGGTGACTCGAGGGCATTAGAGTGCACTGTGCACCAGTATCCACCAGGGCCTTATATTTTCGTGATTCTGATGTGCCAGGCCATCTAATCCACACAGTCCAATAAAACTCTATTATCCTTTCCCCCCCCTGGCTGGGGGCAGGGCCCCTCTATTTGTTACCTTCACTGTACTGCAGCAACTGGAGCAATCACCTTTTTAGAGAAGTTCACCTTGGTGGTTGATTTGTCTTGTAACTCTCTTACCCGTGCTTGAAGTACAGGAGTAGGTTGTTTATGCCACTCCTTCATTATCTTCTCCATGGTCACGTAGGTAATGCCACAAGGCAAAACGTGATGTGGTCTTACTGTTGTCACTTGCTCGAGCAGGAGAACGTCTTCTTTTGATGGCTGAGACATTTAGATGCCACCGGCTGGGAGGAAATCAAGTTGATGAGCCCCTCCAATAGGCTGTTTTGGGAATTCTGGTCCCCATTTGATGTATCCGTTACCTCCAATGGATTATCAGCTTCAGGCACGGTTGTATAGTTTGTCTATTATAATCTTCTTGTTTGTTTTCCATTCTGTCCAGCTTTTCAG
>NW_011161306.1:0-387 GCF_000146605.3 Meleagris gallopavo | reverse complement strand
ATTGCCCCATATTGACCCCATATCGACGAATACAGCAAGGAGAGAGTGTGAGTAAAACCTGGAGAAAAGTCAGAGTAAAGAAGGAGTAAAGTATGGGTAAACCCAGAGTAAAGTGTGAATAAATGTTGAAGTAAGGTGTGAGTACACCTGGAATAGAGTGTGATAGCCAGTTGTGGGAGTAAACCTGGAGAAAGTCAGAGGAAAGCATGAGTAATTCTTGCGTAAACCAAGTAAACTGTGACTATCAACTGTGAGTATCACATGAAGGTGAGAGCACACCTGGAGTATGGTGTGAGTTAGTAAGCGTGGAGTAAAGTGTGAGCAGAACCCAGCGGAAGTTGTGCGCATGTCTGTGCCCGCGACGGGGAGCCGTGGGCTTCCCTCCCC
>NW_011161305.1:0-505 GCF_000146605.3 Meleagris gallopavo | reverse complement strand
CCTGATGGAGTTGAAGGATTGCCTGGGCTCCTCCAATCAGTGGTGTGAGATCTGTCCAGCAGGTAATGAACATCATGCACCCCATGTTGGTGCGCTGCTTGTATGCAGGTAGGTTTGCGATGTAATCTGACTCCCCCATGCTGACCATCCACAGCTAGATCAAGTTGCTCAGAGTCTGAGCCAGGCTCACCTTGAAAGGGCCAGCACATCCACCATGTCTCTGGCAACCTGTGCCACTGCCTCAGCACCCTCACTGTACAAGACATTTTCCTTAGATTTCACCTCCATTTTCCCTTGTTCTTTCCTTTAGGTATTGAAAGGCTGTTACCAGGTTCCCTTGGAGCCTTCACTTCTCCAGGCTGAACAGCCCAGCTCTCCTTGCTTACAGGAGAGGGGTTCCATCCTTGGGTTCGTGTTTGTGGCTGTACTCTGGATGCACTCGCACAGCTCCATGTCTCCCTGCACTGAGGACTCCACATCTGGACGCAGCACTGCAGGTGAGGCC
>NW_011161304.1:0-489 GCF_000146605.3 Meleagris gallopavo | reverse complement strand
GGGGGACACTGGACTCCATAGGGGGGACACAGGGGTTCCCATACGGGGGCTACCGTCGACCCCCCCCAAACCCCCCCCCCCAGAGACGGTTCGCACGGCCACCCCGTTCCCCATGGTCAGCCTCTTCCTCGTCTTCACCGCCTTCGTCATCAGCAACGTCGGCCACATCCGCCCCCAGCGCACCCTGCTGGCCTTCGTCTCCGGCATCTTCTTCATCCTCTCGGGTGAGAGACCCCCCCAGGACCCCCCCCAAAAAAACCCACCCCCAAAAGGGCTCGAAACGGCTCCAAAACGACCCCCCCGAATGACCCCGAATGGATCCGAAAACAGCGCCCCCAAATGCTCCCGAAGCGGAGCCACGAAAGACCCCGAAACGGCCCCCAAAAGCCCCAAATGCGCCCCATAAACGGCTCCCAAAAACGGAGTCCCGAAAGACCCCCAAGCTGCCCTAAATAGCCCCGAAAACGGAGCTCCGAAAGACCCCAAAAT
>NW_011161303.1:0-371 GCF_000146605.3 Meleagris gallopavo | reverse complement strand
GGAACAGCCACCACCAAAACATGCTAGGGGATGAAAGGACTGAGCGTAGTCCTGCTCCATAAGGCCTGGGAGTACTGGTGGGTGGGAGCTGGACACAAGCCAGCAATGGGCCCTTCCAGCCCAGAAAGCCAACCGTATCCTGGGCTGCATCCAAAGATGCGCAGTCAGCGGGCGAAGGGAGGAGATCCCCATCCCTCTGCTCTGCGCTGGTCAGGCTTCACCTGCAGTGCTGCGTCCAGATGTGGAGTCCTCAGTGCAGGGAGACATGGAGCTGTGCGAGTGCATCCAGAGTACAGCCACAAACGCGAACCCAAGGATGGAACCCCTCTCCTGTAAGCAAGGAGAGCTGGGCTGTTCAGCCTCCTGGAGAA
>NW_011161302.1:0-559 GCF_000146605.3 Meleagris gallopavo | reverse complement strand
AGGAGGGTGGATAGCGATAGGACAAGGGGAAATGGTTTTCAAGTGAGACAGGGGAGGTTTAGGTTGGTTCTTAGGAGGCAGCTTTTCACGCACAGGGTGGTGACGCACTGGAATGTGTGCTTGAGAGTCACCTCCAGGATGATCTGCTCCATGATCCGTGACCAGCACAGAGGTGAGACTGACATGCTGGTAGTTCCCCGCGTCACACTTTCTATCCTTCCTGAGAGGTGTGCTGTCACCTTTTTTCTCCTCACCAGGGACTTGACCTGACTGCCTCGACTTCTGAAATACCATGGAGAGTGGCTCGGTGACTGCAGCGGTGAATTCCCTCGGAACTCTGGGACTCATCTCGTCAGGACCCAAAGACTCCTGGCTGTTTGGGTCCTCGGGTGGTCCAGAACCTGATCTCCCATGGCAGTGTGGGATGGGAAGGGGTGTGTGGGACTGAGGAAGCAATGGCAGTCCCCACCTCACCAAACCAAAGATGAGGGCTGTGCATAATGAGCAGTTTTCAGACAAGATGGAAGCAAAATGGTGTTGGGTAGCTGAGCCTTCTCTG
>NW_011161301.1:0-424 GCF_000146605.3 Meleagris gallopavo | reverse complement strand
CAGTGGGGCTGCACAGCCTGCAGCCCATATGGAACACGCAGCCCTCAGGGCTGTGCTCTGTGCTGCAGCAGGGAAGCCCTCAGCTGGAGCAGGCATTCTCAAGAGAAAATAAACACAGATTGCCTCCAGCCACATCTGCACTGTCCTAGTTTAAAGAATACCCTCCAAAAAAAAATACAAAACATCTTCAATGCCAGGAGAGAGGCTTCCCTCCTCAAGGGCTGTGAGATTTGCACTGTGTCATAGCCTGCCTAAGTGCCTACAAGCTCTTCTCCTTTTGTCTTCTCCCTCTCACCAGCAGATCGTGCTCCCAGCTCTGCTGTGCTGAGCAAAGAGCTGCTCCTTGGCACAGCTGCATGCCTGTATGAGCTCCGTCTGTTACAGAACCCAGGCCAAGCTCAGCAGCAGAGAATGTCATTTACTC
>NW_011161300.1:0-543 GCF_000146605.3 Meleagris gallopavo | reverse complement strand
TCCCAGCGCAAACCTCGGGCTTTGCCCCCCCCCGGTGCCCCTCCGCAGGGCTCTGCGCTCCAGCACCACGATCCCGCACGGATGCGATACGCGGAGAACTCTTTATCCCCGCGCTCCGACTGCCTCCGCCTTCCCCTCCGGCTCCTCTCGGCCGTTCCTTACGGCTCCCGCAGCGCTCTCAAATATCCCCGCACCGCGAATCCCTCTCCCCGCTATGAACGGGGATGGCGGATCGGGAACCGACCGCGACGCGCGCACCGAGCGCGGTCCGGGTTGGGGGGAGCCCGGGGGTTGGGGGGCAGCGCGGACCCCCCGCACCCATCCCCGCATCCAGAAGCAGCTCCGCTCCCGCACCGCCCGGCAAACGAAGGGTACGAAACAAGGCGACAAAGTGCCAACCAACAACGGCAACAAATAAAAAAGCGCACGTAAACCGCTCCGGGCGAAACACTCCCGGAGGGAAAGCAAGAAAACAAACCGACAGCTCCGAACGCGGCCGAACCGAGGGCTCCACGCAGCCCCGGGCGCTCCCTCCGCCCGCCC
>NW_011161299.1:0-538 GCF_000146605.3 Meleagris gallopavo | reverse complement strand
GGCCATGTAGACCAATAGTAGAATGGAGGTTGGAGATCGTCCTGCTCTGGATTGGTCCTTTTGTTGTCTCTTGGTGGGCTGTTTTCTCCAATCTTCAGGCCTGTAAGATCTGCCAATGCTTGCAGAGTCTCAATTTTGTCTTTCTTACTTCCTTATCTTGCAGTTAGAGTAAGCTGTGTGGCCTTCCTTACTTGCAGCTGGGTGAAAGTCCAGCAGTCTGTGTCCTTAGGCTTCAGCAAATTTAACTGCATCTTCTAAGCAAGTTCTGTGCAAGATTATTCTATTCAAGTAGCACAACAACTTAGAGAACAAGAAGAGCCTTATGAATATAGAATCATAGAATAGAATCATAGAATGGTATTCAGTGGAAGAGACCTTTAAGATGAGCTAGTTTCAAACCCAAGCTATAGGCAGGGATACCTCCCTCTAGATCAGGTTGCTCAAAAGCCCTATCCAGCCTGGCTTTGAATGCTTGGAGGGAGGAGGCATTCACAACCTTGCTGGACAACCTGTTCCAGTGTCTCCCCATCCCCACAGT
>NW_011161298.1:0-525 GCF_000146605.3 Meleagris gallopavo | reverse complement strand
CGTTATTCGTCTCGCGGCGCTCGCTCAGAACTCCCACAGCTCCATCAGCGAATGCTGCCGTCTATGGATGCAGCGCAGGCAGCAGTCCTTTGCACTGCCCACAAGCAGACTGTCTGCAAAGCGCGTGCAAAGAGCTGCGAGTAACAAAGCCTGGCCACGAGAACAACGCCATAGGGATTGCTGAGTTTCCCAGGGCAGCTCTGAGTGTTTTTTGCTTTTATGATGAGTGTATAATGAGCAAAGAAAACACCAAAAGGACGGTGTTTTCTCCCAAAATGACAGACTGTTGGTCCAGAGCAGCATCCCTGCAGCTTAGGACCACCAAGCTGCCATCCCAGCACTGTTCTGCTTACAGACAGCGCTCAGATTCTCCTGATGTGGCACTCAGAAGGCGTCCCTCTGTCATGCAGCCCTCCCCAGTGCCTGCCAGCCTGTCCCTGTTTGGGCTGGGATGGAACTGTTTCCTTTGGAGCGCCTGGTATGACGCTGTGTCCTGGTTCTATCGGTGCCATCCTGCAGGCTGTT
>NW_011161297.1:0-447 GCF_000146605.3 Meleagris gallopavo | reverse complement strand
TTCCTTTGGGGTGTGGGTGAGCCTTAGAATGGGGTGAGTGATTCCTGCTTTCTTTCAGAGCTGTGAGCTCTGCTTTTCTGGAGGATCTCAAGCTGGATGGCTGTCATTAATAGGGCTATGTGCTAATTGCATCCACGCGGTGTTTTTTAAGGGCATTGTGTGCATCCTTGTTGTGTTTTAAATTATGTTCTGCGTCTCTTCTGATTTCATTTTGCAGCCTGATGGAGTTGAAGGATTGCCTGGGCTCCTCCAGTCAGTGGTGTGAGATGTGTCCAGCAGGTAATGAACATCATGCACCCCATGTTGGTGCGCTGCTTGTATGCAGGTAGGTTTGCGATGTGATCCGCCTCCCCCATTGCTGACCATCCACAGCTAGATCAAGTTGCTCAGAGTCTGAGCCAGGCTCACCTTGAAAGGGCCAGCACATCCACCATGTCTCTGGCAACC
>NW_011161296.1:0-573 GCF_000146605.3 Meleagris gallopavo | reverse complement strand
CCTTAAATTCTACAGCCCTGAGTTTTGTGCCACGAGAGCTCTCCAGCTTCTGTCTGTGATGTGAGTCAGCTTAATTTACAGTGGTGCCTGTTTTAATTCTGACAGTTACAGTTAATTCAATCAGTTGCAGTTGCAGCTGACTTCCCAAAGGCTGCAGTACGTGGTGGTGGCACAGCCTTGGGCTTCTGCATTTGTGCTGATCCCACGTTTCCTTTCTCTGTCTCGCAGGTCAGCTGGCGCTAGAAGTGGACGGCATCCCAGTGTGAAATGAAGGTCAGTGCAGGAGCAGCTGCTGATGGGAGGAAGGAAATGCAGGCGAATGGACTCTGAAGCATCTCCCAGTACGGTACCAGAGGAGGCAGTAGTGATGTTGGGGGGCAGTTGCAGAAGAACACGAGGAGCTCCTCAGCAGGAAGCCACAAACCCTGCAGAAAGCTGCAGGAGACTCAGAGCACGTATGGGTGCCCAGGAGGAAAATGCAGGCCCAGAGTTTGAGCCAGCACCCGGCCTTGGAGTGCTGCAGCCCAAGAACAAAGCTATTCTGCCTTTGCCAAGATGGCTTTTCAAGATGGA
>NW_011161295.1:0-669 GCF_000146605.3 Meleagris gallopavo | reverse complement strand
TTAGCAGGGAACCCTGAGCGTACTTAAGGGCTGGTAGGTATTTGGACCTGGAAGCTGCTTCCTTCACTTGAGAGTGTGGGGGACTATTGGTCCTTGGAATGGGGTAAGTGGTTTCTTTTTTTCTTTCAGGGCTGTGATCTTGTCTTTTTGGGGGATGGCAAGTGCACTGAAGGGCTGCTAGGTGTAAGAGCAGCATCTGAATCTGGAGACTGCTTCCTTTGGGGTGTGGGGTGAGCCCTTAGAATGGGGTGAGTGATTCCTGCTTTCTTTCAGAGCTGTGAGATCTGCTTTTCTGGAGGATCTCAAGCTGGATGGCTGTATTCATGTGCTAATTGCATCCATGCGGTGTTTTTTAAGGGCATTGTGTGCATCCTTGTTGTGTTTTAAATTATGTTCTGCGTCTCTTCTGATTTCATTTTGCAGCCTGATGGAGTTGAAGGATTGCCTGGGCTCCTCCAGTCAGTGGTGTGAGATCTGTACAGCAGGTAATGAACACGATGCACCCCATGTTGGTGCGCTGCTTGTATGCAGGTAGGTTTGCGATGTGATCCGACTCCCCCATGCTGACCATCCACAGCTAGATCAAGTTGCTCAGAGTCTGAGCCAGGCTCACCTTGAAAGGGCCAGCACATCCACCATGTCTCTGGCAACCTGTGCCACTGCCTCACG
>NW_011161294.1:0-421 GCF_000146605.3 Meleagris gallopavo | reverse complement strand
ATTTTAGAGCTGGCTGAACTCCTCCCTGCATCCAACCCAGTGCAAGTCTGATCTGGAACTGAATCTTCTGGGCTTCACCTCACCAAACATTCTGAAGGTGTCTGAGAATATTCCTGATGTGTTCACACCTGATGCTCTTCTCACATGACAACAAGGAACGCCTTGAACTGCTTACCTCAAAGGAGAGTTCATCCGGTGCCTGGGCAACGTATCTCTTAATAACGTGAGCAGCAGCAATAGCTGGAGTATTAAGAGATGTCTCCTGATGGACCAGCTGGGGCTTCCCCCTTGGTCTCAGTCTGAAACAGAGAGCACAGGCCACGGTGAGGAGCTGAGGACAAACAAGGAGGATGTCAGGCTGAGGAGCACATCAGCAGAGAAAGCTGCAGGAAATGCACTCGGTCCTGATCATGGGCACATA
>NW_011161293.1:0-831 GCF_000146605.3 Meleagris gallopavo | reverse complement strand
GAGGTGCAGACTTGCCTAGCCCCAGCTTAGGACTTGAGCAGTTTTTACCTTCCTTCCCGTCGGCTTCCTTGTCAGGGGAGAGCTCTCCGGCTTTTATTTCAGGGGGCGGCTTAATTTTAAACCTAGAAGAAGGAAGAAGACGCATGCTGGAAAAAAGGGTTCCACTTCCCCTTGCATCCAGAGACAAAGCCCCGCAGGGTGCCCTTACAGCCACCAAGTCCCTCATCTTCCCAGTTCTCCATGAGGAAAGACTTAGAAGACGTTTCCTCTAACACAGTGTATGCTTGGGAAGCTGCCTTTTGAAATGCTATTTGCTGTCCCTCAGCCAACAAAGGGAACGAGGAGGCGAGGCTCTGTAGGACAGGGTGCCAGAATTCCTCTCCAGGTCCAACCCATGTTGGCAACAGAGCGCAGCCCCTCCTGCACATGGCTCCAAGTGAGTGTGTCCAGAGCGTAGGAGAAGAGCGCTCTCACGGAGGTGACACGGAGCCCTTCCTCTATGGGGACCTGGCCTTGGGAGCAGGCAGTCTGCCAGCACGGCCCAGACAAACAGCAGCTAAGAAGCCAAGGACTACACAAGCCCATGTACTCACACTGGAAGCACACGGATGCCCCCAGGACGCACGTGGAAAGCAGCCGGTTCCTTGCCTGATAGCACACAGACCTCCGTCTGCGGGTTCTGCAAAGAGGACAGAGACATGAGGGTGAGGCTGGGAAAGGATCCCCTGTCCCACAGGGTAGCAAGCCTGCCCAGTGCACGGCACGGCTGGCCCGAGGAAAGAGAGGACCTTGGAAAGAGAGCCGCAAGACGTTAGACTTACAGTGAGCAGG
>NW_011161292.1:0-565 GCF_000146605.3 Meleagris gallopavo | reverse complement strand
TCAGCGGGGAGGTTTGCTTTGGCAATGGAGGCGGTGGCCGTTTGCCCTGTCCACGAAGCCAGCAGAAGTTGAATCCCCCCTCCTACCTGGCAGGGGACTCCCTGCGGGGCTTGAGGTGGTGCGTGGCTATGAGGTTTGAGGCCAGGTGAAACACAGGCCACCGCAGAGTCACGGTCCCATCCTCAGTCCGGATGTCTTTGGAGACGGTGTCAAAGGAGCCGAAGGTGGGAATCAAACCCCCTGCAAGTGGAAGAGAAAGGAAGGGCGGAAGGGTTATGGGACGGCTGGAGGAAGAGCCGCAGGGGCTCCAAGGTAGGGACAGAGCTCAGGAGCCCTCTCCCCCTGTTCAGAGGCACGAGCCATGGCATCGCGAATGACTTTGGGAAGGGGCTGCACGGTCCTCTCCTTCCCCTCGCCTCCCAGATGCAGCACAGCAGGCGGGGCAGAAGCAGCCTCATGGGATCCAGAGGCTTCCAGAGAGCGGGATCAGCCGTGAGACACGGCAGTGCCCAGCACAAGTGATCGTGCATTTGCAGGAAGGCCGTGGGATGCCCAGCTGAGAAAC
>NW_011161291.1:0-478 GCF_000146605.3 Meleagris gallopavo | reverse complement strand
TGGGCACAGAGCCTTTCAGGGCTGACGGAGAAAAAACCCCCCCACTCGCAGGTAGTGCAGGAGGCTGAATTCGCACTTGTCGGCATCGGAATCGCACTCCTTCGCTCTCACGCGCAGAAAGCGGCATTCGCGCTGAACCGCTCCGGAGACTTTGCCGTCGCTGGCCCGAGTAATTGCGTTTCTCCCCGAACTCCGCTTTCAGCCGTCAGCAGCCGTCTCGTGTTTCTCGCTTGCCGAGAACGGGCCACTTCAGCCGGCTGCTTTTCTCCGACGAGTGAGCGGGCTCCTGTGCGCGCATCGGAAAGGAGCGCTTTGCACTTCGCCTTGGCTACATGCAGAATGCACTACGCCTACCTCTGAATACTATGTCTCTGCCTTTATTTCGAGCCACAATTCATTCTAGTCAGTTTTTCCACTGCGACACATCTGCATTCAGAGAGGAAAAGAGTGGAAGGGAAAACCCTCTCCAATAAGGCAT
>NW_011161290.1:0-833 GCF_000146605.3 Meleagris gallopavo | reverse complement strand
GTCTTGGAAGGCTGTCATGAGCTATCTCCAGAGCTTTCTCTTCTCCCACACAAACAATCCCAGTTCCCTCAACATTTCTTCTAAGAGAGGTGCTCCAGCCCTCTGATCATCTTAGTGGCCCTTCTCTGGACCTGCTCCCAAAACTCCACATCATTCCTGTGCTGGAGCCCCAGGCCTGGACGCAGTGCTGCACATGGGGCCGCACCAGAGCCGAGTCGAGGGGGACCAATCACCTCCCTCTTCCTGCTGGTCGCTCCTCTTTGAATGCAGCCCAGGATCTAGTTGGCCTTCTGGGCTGCAAGTGCACACTACTGGCTTATGTCCAGCTCTTTGTCCACCAGGATCCCCGAGTCCTCCGCAGGGCTGCTCCCAAGGGGTTCTACGCCCAGTTGGTACAAGCATCTGGGTTTCCCCTTCATCAGGGACATCAACAATGGGGTTGAGTGCACCCTAAGGACACCAAGCTGTGGGGTGCAG
The DNA here is from genome assembly GCF_000146605.3 of Meleagris gallopavo. Taxonomy (NCBI): domain Eukaryota; kingdom Metazoa; phylum Chordata; class Aves; order Galliformes; family Phasianidae; genus Meleagris; species Meleagris gallopavo. Next base: position 356 of record NW_011161290.1, on the reverse strand, counting down.
TGACACAGCAGAGGGACGGGATGCCATCCAGAGAGACCTCAACAGGCTGAGCAGTGGGCACAAATCCAAGTGCAGGGTCAGTAGCTGGGATGAGGGAACAGCCACCACCAAAACATGCTAGGGGATGAAAGGACTGAGCGTAGTCCTGCTCCATACGGCCTGGGAGTACTGGTGGGTGGGAGCTGGACACAAGCCAGCAATGGGCCCTTCCAGCCCAGAAAGCCAACCGTATCCTGGGCTGCATCCAAAGATGCGCAGTCAGCGGGCGAAGGGAGGAGATCCCCATCCATCTGCTCTGCGCTGGTGAGGCCTCAGCTGCAGTGCTGCGTCCAGATGTGGAGTCCTCAGTGCAGGGA
>NW_011161289.1:0-431 GCF_000146605.3 Meleagris gallopavo | reverse complement strand
GTGCGCACAGGAGCCCGCTCACTCGTCGGAGAAAAGGAGCCGGCTGAAGTGGCTCGTTCTCGGCAAGCGAGGAACACGAGACCGCTGCTGACGGCTGAAAGCGGCATTCGGGGAGAAGCGCGATTTCTCGCCAGCTACGGCATAGTCTCCGGAGCGGTTCAGCGCGAATGCCGCTCTCTGAGCATGAGAGCGAAGGAGTGCGATTCCGATGCCGACAAGTGCGACTTCAGCCTCCTGCACTACCTGCGAGTTGGCGTTTTTTCTCCGCAGTCCTGAAAGGAGATCTCCTTACTTTCTTAAAGGAACTCCCTGAGAGCACTACGTCTGTCGCTCCTCGAACTTGCAAATGCCTTATTAGAGCGGGTTTTCCCTTCCACTCTTTTCCTATCTGAATGCAGATGCGCAGCAGTGGAGAGCCTCACTGGGACGAA
>NW_011161288.1:0-556 GCF_000146605.3 Meleagris gallopavo | reverse complement strand
ACATGGAGAATGACAGTAGATTATAGGGAATTAAAGAAGGTCACGCCTCCTATTCATGCAGCCGTACCAATATTGCTTCCCTAATGGACACATTGAGTAGGAGATAAAACCTCTCGTTGTGTCCTACATTTCGCAAATGCGTTCTTCAGTATCCCAATTCCCTGAAGAATCGCAAGATCAATTTGCATTCACATGGGGAGGCAGGCAGTGGACCTTTCAGGTCCTGCCACAGGGGTACGTGCATTCATTCACCAACATATTGTCATCATCTAGTGGCGCGCGACCTGGCCGACTGGAAAAAACCGGATCATGTTAACTTGTATCACTATATTGATGATCTCCTGCTGCCATCCGACTCACTGGAGGCAGTGGGACAGGCGGCGGATTCATTAACCGCCTGTTTACAACGGAGGGGATGGGCTATAAATCCCCAAAAGGTGCAAGGTCCGGGCCTGTCCGTAAGATTCCTGGGGGTGGTTTGGTCAGGAAAGACCAAAGTACTGCCCAGTGCTGTCATCGATAAGGTTCAGGCGTTCCCAGTCCCTACAACATCGAA
>NW_011161287.1:0-1032 GCF_000146605.3 Meleagris gallopavo | reverse complement strand
CAAATACACCCAATGCCTGGGCTTGTTGAACTGCCAGTTTTACTTGTTGGAAAGTGTCCTGTTCTGTTTTTCCCCAATCCCAAAGCTGCCCCTTTCTTGTGAGTCTGTACAGTGGCCTTAGCAGCTGCGCTAGGTGAGCTATAAAAGAACGCCAATAACCCAATACACCTAGAAACTCTTGCAGCTGCTTCGATGTTGTAGGGACTGGGAACGCCTGAACCTTATCGATGACAGCACTGGGCAGTACTTTGGTCTTTCCTGACCAAACCACCCCAGGAATTTCACGGCAGGTTCACCCACTGGCCACCAGTGGCCTCCAGTTACCCATCAGTTCCTACAAGTTGCCACCACTTCACCCATTGCTCACCAGTTCACCCCAGTTGCCCACCAGTTCAACCCATTGGCCACCAGTTCTACCCATTGGCCACCAGTTGCCTCCAGTTGCCCACCAGTTCCCACCAGTTGGCCCCCATTTGGCCACCACTTCAACCCATTGGCCACCAGTTGCCCCCAGTTGGCCACCAGTCGCTCCCAGTTCACCCCATTGCCCACCAGTTGCCCCCATCGGCCCCTTTGGGAAGCCAAGTGGTGGGCGGAGCTAAGAGAGCAGACGTGGCCATTCGAACGGAAGTGGGCGTTTCCCCGCTAAGCCCCGCCCCTCCACTTCCGGCAGCTCTCCCATTACCGTTGCTCCGCCCCCATCACCGCCATGGCGCCGAGGCCACACCCCTCACCCAACGCCGCACCTGGATTGGCTGTGGGTGACGAAGGGGGGCGGGTCTACATCCTGCGCTGGGACACGCCTCTTGCCTGAAGCCACGCCCCTCGGATCCAAGCCACGCCCCTTCCTCTGTCCCCCCATCGGTGTCCAATAAATCCTTTGGCTCCGCCTCCTTGTCGTGACGTCATTGGAGTCAGCCCCATAACCTGCCCCGTAACCTCACATCCCGCCCAATAACCCCACATCCCGCCCCATAACCCCACATCCCGCACCATAACCCCACAACCTGCCCATAACCCCACATCCCACCC
>NW_011161286.1:0-466 GCF_000146605.3 Meleagris gallopavo | reverse complement strand
CCGGACCCAGCACAGACCCCTGGGGGACACCACTGGTTACAGGTCTCCAGCCAGACTCTGCACCACCAACGACGACCCTCTGCGCTCTGCCAACTCAGCCAGTTCTCAACCCACCTCACTGTCCACTCGTCTATCCCACACTTCCTCAGCTTTGTTATAAGGATGTCGTGGGAGACAGTATCAAACGCCTTTCTAAAATCAAGGTAGATTACATCTACCGCTCTTCCCCCATCCACCCAGCATGTGTCAGCATCATAGAAGGCCACCAAGTTGGTCGAGCACGACCTCCCCTTGGTGAACCCATGCTGACTACTCCTGATAACCTCCTTTTCTCCCAGGTGTCTGGAGATGGTATCCAGCACAAGCTGTTCCATCACCTTTCCAGGGACGGAGGTGAGGCTGACAGGCCTATAATTACCCGCATCTTCCTTCTTGCCCTTTTTGAAGACCGGAGTGACATTGGCTA
>NW_011161285.1:0-314 GCF_000146605.3 Meleagris gallopavo | reverse complement strand
GTTATTTTAAATATATATATGTATATTTGCTTTAGTTTCTGCTCCCTGTTCCATTTATTTACGTTCTCCCTTGCTTCATATGTAAACTTCCAACCTTGGCATTTTGCAGATAATACCTTTTTCCCCCTCTCATCCTTCGATGGCTCCTGATGGTCCCTTGTTTCTCAGTTATAATGGGCTCTCAGTGTCATGAGCCCGTTCGCGTAAGAATTTGGGAGTGGCGTTCACTCCATGAATCTTATCACAGTTAGTGTCCCTAGTTGCTATCATGCAGACTCCACCAACCTCCAACAGATAGATACAGCTACAATATA
>NW_011161284.1:0-568 GCF_000146605.3 Meleagris gallopavo | reverse complement strand
AAAGGTGACAGCACACCTCTTAGGAAGGATAGAAAGTGTGACGCGGGGAACTACCAGCATGTCAGTCTCACCTCTGTGCTGGTCACGGATCATGGAGCAGATCATCCTGGAAGTGACTCTCAAGCACACATTCCAGTGCGTCACCACCCTGTGCGTGAAAAGCTGCCTCCTAATAACCAACCTAAACCTCCCCTGTCTCACTTCAAAACCATTTTCCCCTTGTCCTATCGCTATCCACCCTCCTCAACAGCCGTTGCCCCCTCCTGCTTATGCGCTCCCTTCGAGTCTTGGAAGGCTGTCATGAGCTATCTCCAGAGCTTTCTCTTCTCCCACAGAAACAATCCCAGTTCCCTCAACATTTCTTTCTAAGAGAGGTGCTCCAGCCCTCTGATCGTCTTCGTGGCCCTTCTCTGGACCTGCTCCAAAAGCTCCACATCATTCCTGTGCTGGAGCCCCAGGCCTGGACGCAGTGCTGCACATGGGGCCGCACCAGAGCCGAGTCGAGGGGACAATCACCTCCCTCTCCCTGCTGGTCGCTCCTCTTTGAATGCAGCCCAGGATACAGTTG
>NW_011161283.1:0-485 GCF_000146605.3 Meleagris gallopavo | reverse complement strand
GCTAAAAAGAGAGAGAGCAGCTCCACAATGGAAGGAGAAAAAAAAAATCACTCACTCCATCACCAAAGAACAAGGCATACTCCAAAGGAAGCACTCCCCAGGTTCAGATGCTGCCCCTACTCTTCCCAGCCCTTAAATGGGATCAGGGAGGGGCGGAGCCTGGCTCTGCCCCACTCCACAGCCAAACTGCCCCCAGCTGTGCTCACAGGGCTGCACCCCGCCCCAGGTGTTGCCACAAAAACAGGAGGGCAAGGGAATGCCCAGGCAAAGGCAAGGGCCAAGAGAACATGGAAGGAAATGCCAAGGATGACGGCCCAGACAATACGGCAGGGAACGCCAAAACTGAATGCCGACATGAATGTGGCAACACAAAGCCAAGGGGTCATTAGGCCAAGAGAATGGGGCAAGGAACACACAAATAGGAGGACAAGAGAATGTAATAGTGAAAACAGTGCAAGACCAGAGACAAGCAAGACACAGAACAA
>NW_011161282.1:0-524 GCF_000146605.3 Meleagris gallopavo | reverse complement strand
GAAGTAAGTGTATAGGGCAGAGGACTTGTAAACTCAACATTTTATAGTGGGGTAATACAACATTTTTAAAGTACAAAAAAGACCAAGGAAAAAAGAAAAAGGACAACATAAAGGACAGTCAGAATTATAAAAATCCAAGTGTCTTTTTTTATTCCTCCCCCCCCCAAGCATAAACTTCTGGTCTGATCAGTGGAGGGAGGAAATTCTAGAAGACAACAGGACAATTCTTTCATAATTAAATATATTTATTTATTTATTTGTTTATATATATGCTTTGGGTTTTTTTCCCCAATTTCTTTCCCTAAGATAACTGAAAGATGTGAAAAGAGAAGTAGCATAATAGCTTTGGGATATTTTTTCTTTAGATTAGAAGGTATCACAACAGAAGTGCATTACATCTTGGAGCACATACACAAACAGTGGTATAAGGCCCTTAAAGCTGTTTGTCCCCTATGCATCAATGCCCTGCCAGTTGGCAAGCCTGAGCCAGGAAGCTGTCAATTCCAATCAAGTTTAGGCGATGC
>NW_011161281.1:0-504 GCF_000146605.3 Meleagris gallopavo | reverse complement strand
GCTGGCTGGCGGAGCTCATAGTATCGTATTGCTCACTCTTGTCCATCAGATGTAATTTTCACCCAGTCCATGCATTCCAAAACAATCCCTAAAGGTGGCATTTGTCCCCTGGATTTTCCCTCGTCGCCTTGGCTAAATTGTGCAAGCTCATTGACCGGCTCTTTCTCTCTCCTCTCCTCTCCCTCTGCCTGCTGGCCTGGTGCAGCTTTTGCTCGTGGAAGATCAGAGCAAAGTGACAAGGAACGGCTGCAGATTCAAGGGATTTCTCTAAGTTGTTCTGATCTCTTGCCAGGTACGTGCCATGTTTTGTCCCCCCACATGCTTTAGCAGCCCGTGTCGCCCCGTGTTTAGTAACACAGCCTCATCCAGCGTTGATGGGACACTGGTCCCGTGTGGGTTTTTTGCACTTCCCCTCCAGCTCAGCCCTCAGAAGGATGCTGTCTGTGGTGCTGTGACCAGCTGGGCTTAAGGAAACCAATCCCTTAGGCAAAGAGTCCTAGCCCC
>NW_011161280.1:0-776 GCF_000146605.3 Meleagris gallopavo | reverse complement strand
CCCAGCCAGCAGAGCAAAAGCCTCCAGGCCAGCACAAGGCAAGAGGCAAGGATGCCCACGAGCGGGGACCCACCTGGGAAACCGAGAAGGAGCTGCAAATGCAGCAAGCACTGCACAAAAGCCGAGAGCTGCCTGCACTTCCAGAAGCCTGGAAGGAAAAAACACAACAGTCAAGGCACAGAGACAGCATCAGGTAAGTGAAGGCAAGGTCAGAGGAATGGCATGGGCAAGGAGACAAGGAGGCAAAGCAAGGCAAGGCAAAGAATGGAAAGCAAAGGAGCAACTGAAAGCAAAGCCAACAAACATAACTCTGAACAGGAAAGGAATGCTTGCAGCAAGGAACAAGATCACGCAAAGAAAGCAGCAGGAAAGACAAAGAACCCACAAATAGGAAACAAAGACAATGCAAAGCAAACAAAAAACTCACTACAGAAAAAATAAAAATAAAAAAAAGACAAAACAAAACAAGGAATGTAAACGAAGCAAAGCCAAGCGAGGATGAGAAATACAAGAGGAAAGCCAATGAATTCAATACACTAGCATGGCAAAGCAAAGAATCCTAGCAAAGTAAAGAGAGAACAAAGCTCACCAGTGCTTAACAATGGAAAGAAAGAACCAAAATTTAACAGCAATGCAAGGCCAGCATACTAAGAATAACCAAAGAGCAAACCAAAGCCAGGAAAAACCAGCAAAAATGAAAGAACGAGTATGTAAATAGAAAAGACCAAGCAGAGCAAAGCAAAAATACACTTGAAATACCTCACAAACAGAGGGGA
>NW_011161279.1:0-603 GCF_000146605.3 Meleagris gallopavo | reverse complement strand
GGACAGTGGAGGTGGGTTGAGAACTGGCTGACTGGCAGAGCGCAGAGGGTCGTCGTTGGTGGTGCAGAGTCTGGCTGGAGACCTGTAACCAGGTGGTGTCCCCCCAGGGGGTCTGTGCTGGGTCCGGTCTTGTTCAACATCTTCATCAATGACCTTGATGAGGGGATAGTGGCCACCCTCAGCAAGTTTGCTGATGATACGAAGTTGGGAGGATTGGCTGACACGCCTGAAGGCTGTGCTGCCATTCAGCGAGACCTGGACAGGCTGGAAAGAAAGAAACCAGATGAGGTTCAACAAAAGCAAGTGTAGGGTCTTACACCTAGGGAGGAATAATTGCATGCACCAATACAGGCTGGGGGATGAGCTGCTGGAGAGGAGCTCTGCAGAGAGGGACCTGGGCGTCCTGGTGGATGACAGGTTTGGCCATGAGCCAGCAGTGTGCCCTCGTGGCCAAAAGGGCCAATGGCATTCTGGGGTGCATGAAGAAGAGCGTGTCCAGCAGGTCGAGGGAGGTGATCCTCCCCCTCTACTCTGCCCTGGTAAGGCCTCATCTGGAGTACTGTGTCCAGTTCTGGGCTCCCCAGTACAAAAAAGACAGGGATC
>NW_011161278.1:0-636 GCF_000146605.3 Meleagris gallopavo | reverse complement strand
AAACCGCAGCCGGAGGTGGATGCCAATATCCAACGCTTAGTCTCTGTGCCGAGGTACGTTGGTCCCTGACATGTCCTGTTGAACACGCTCGCTGAGGTCCTCTGGGCTTGGTGTCGGATGTCCCTCGTGCTCACGTTGCTTTCACTGGGTGCTTTTCCTTTCCCCATGTTCAGGCCTCCCCAGTGCTGATGGAATGTCAGTGCCATGTGCCAACGTCGTCTTCTTTTCTGTTTGGATTCAACAGCGTTTTCTACCCTTTTGATCTGTTTTTCTTCTCTCTCTTCCATGTTGCCCGTTGGCGCTTGGTTGGAGTTTCCCGGATCCAAATGCATTCTTGTGACCACGTGTGATGCCGAAAGAAGAGGTAGGCTCCCAAACAGGCTTTTGCAGAGTGCTGTCCATGTCATGGAATTTCTAGTATCACCAGTATGTATTTCTAACCAACATTGTTCAGTCCTGCATGTGAAGCTTTCTTCTTTCTTTCTAGGATTGGTGACTGCACCACCAGATGCAGTAGCCATTTTGGGCTGCCCATGTTCCTACACTGAACGTGTTCTGTTCTTCGGAAAGGCATGGACCTTATTGGACATGAAGATATCTTCATTCCTTCTACATTGGCCGAGTCCTCTGCCAGAT
>NW_011161277.1:0-571 GCF_000146605.3 Meleagris gallopavo | reverse complement strand
CCATAGCGTTGGGAAATACTCTCTCCTTCTAAGTCCCTTTAGAATACACGTTTCTACAATTAATTACTCAAATCATTTGCTTTTCCTGAATTGATCCTAAGTACTTTTCTCAGGCTGCGTCTGTACTCTGCTCAGTCCAAGGAGAAATCCCTGCCCACAGATGCAATGACACAGCGTGGCTCACACCCTCATTTTTCATGGCTCACTGTTATGGTAGCTGCCATCCATGTCCACTCTGCATATTCTTACAGCTCTTCTGGAGACCATGAGACAGATTTATGGTTGAACTAAAAGGAATTTTTTCGTATTGCTCTAGTTCCACATTATTATCCCTAGTATCATTATATTAAAAAAAAATAATAATAATAATAAAAAAAGCATTTTGAAGTAGTATGATATATATTCTGTGCCTCAGAACGTGGTACATGTGGCATGAGAGAGTTTTGGGGCCATAAGGAGTGCCCTGACAGCATCAGAACTGTAAGAGCAGAGAGCTATGCGTGATGCAGCGCTATTCATGTCACCCACAGGAAGCAGGAGGTTGGAACCAAAAATATTGCCAGAACTGTGA
>NW_011161276.1:0-340 GCF_000146605.3 Meleagris gallopavo | reverse complement strand
GGCTCCACCCCTCCCTGATCCCATGGTAAGGGCGTGGGAAGAGTAGGGCAGCATCTGACCTGGGGAGTGCTTCCTTTCGGAGTATGCCTTGTTCTTTGGTGATGGAGTGAGTGTTATTTTTTTTTTTTCTTTTCCTCCATTGTGGAGCTGCTCTCTCTCTTTTTTAGCAGGGAACCCCGAGCGTACTTAAGGGGCTGGTAGGTATTTGGAGCTGGAAGCTGCTTCCTTCCCTTGAGAGTGTGGGGGAATATTGGTCCTTGGAATGGGGTAAGTGGTTTCTCTTTTTCTTTCAGGGCTGTGATCTTGTCTTTTTGGGGGATCGCAAGTGCACTGAAGGGCT
>NW_011161275.1:0-442 GCF_000146605.3 Meleagris gallopavo | reverse complement strand
AGCCACGCCCCTTCCTCTGTCTCCCCCATCGGTGTCCAATAAATCCTTTGGCTCCGCCTCCTTGTCGTGACGTCATTGAGGTCAGCCCCATAACCTGCCCCGTAACCTCACATCCCGCCCCATAACCCCACATCCCGCCCCCATAACCCCACATCCCGCCCCATAACCCCACATCCTGTCCATGTCTTTTACTCACCCTCTACTCCGAGTTTACTCCAACTTTATTTCGGATTTTACTCACTCGTTACTTTGGGTTTCCTCATGCTTTACTCCGTGTTTACGTCTCTCTGGCTGCCATCACACTTTGCTCCATCTGTGCCCACTCCTTACTCACGGCTTTACTTGTAGTTTCCTTTGGGTTTCACTCTCGCTTTACTCCAATTTTACTCACACTGGGTTTACTCTTACTTTTCTCCTACTTTAATCACAGTTTACAGTGCTG
>NW_011161274.1:0-744 GCF_000146605.3 Meleagris gallopavo | reverse complement strand
AGAAGGGGCCACGAAGATGATCAGAGGGCTGGAGCACCTCTCTTAGAAAGAAATGTTGAGGGAACTGGGATGTTTGTGTGGGAGAAGAGAAAGCTCTGGAGATAGCTCATGACAGCCTTCCAAGACTCGAAGGGAGCGCATAAGCAGGAGGGGGCAACGGCTGTTTAGGAGGGTGGATAGCGATAGGACAAGGGGAAATGGTTTTCAAGTGAGACGGGGGATGTTTAGGTTGGTTATTAGGAGGCAGCTTTTCACGCACAGGGTGGTGACGCACTGGAATGTGTGCTTGAGAGTCACTTGCAGGATGATCTGCTCCATGATCCGTGACCAGCACAGAGGTGAGACTGACATTGCTGGTAGTTCCCTGCGTCACACTTTCTATCCTTCCTAAGAGGTGTGCTGTCACCTTTTTTCTCCTCACCAGGGAACTTGACCTGACTGCCTCGACTTGTGAAATACCATGGCGAGTGGCTCGGTGACTGCAGCGGTGAATTCCCTCGGAACTCTGGGACTCATCTTGTCAGGACCCAAGGACTCCTGGATGTTTGGGTCCTCAGGTGGTCCAGAACCTGATCTCCCATGGCAGTGTGGGATGGGAAGGGGTCTGTTGGGACTGAGGAAGCAATGGCAGTCCCCACCTCACCAAAGCAAAGATGAGGGCTGTGCATTAATGAGCAGTTATCAGACAAGATGGAAGCCAAAATGGTGTTGGGTACCTGAGCCTTCTCTGGTGGTAAGCAACAT
>NW_011161273.1:0-531 GCF_000146605.3 Meleagris gallopavo | reverse complement strand
CCCTCTCTGCAGAGCTCCTCTCCAGCAGCTCATCCCCCAGCCTGTATTGGTGCATGCAATTATTCCTCCCTAGGTGTAAGACCCTACACTTGCTTTTGTTGAACCTCATCTGGTTTCTTACTGCCCAGCTCTCCAGCTTGTCCAAGTCTCGCTGAATGGCAGCACAGCCTTCAGGCGTGTCAGCCAATCCTCCCAACTTCGTATCATCAGCAAACTTGCTGAGGGTGGCCACTATCCCCTCATCAAGGTCATTGATGAAGATGTTGAACAAGACCGGACCCAGCACAGACCCCTGGGGGACACCACTGGTCACAGGTCTCCAGCCAGACTCTGCACCACCAACGACGACCCTCTGCGCTCTGCCAGTCAGCCAGTTCTCAACCCACCTCACTGTCCACTCGTCTATCCCACACTTCCTCAGCTTTGTTATAAGGATGTCATGGGAGACAGTATCAAATGCCTTTCTAAAATCAAGGTAGACTACATCTACCGCTCTTCCCCCATCCACCCAGCATGTGACAGCATCATAGA
>NW_011161272.1:0-831 GCF_000146605.3 Meleagris gallopavo | reverse complement strand
GGACACAAACAGGCTGCTGGGCGGGGAAGGCAATTTCACCTGAGCATCTCACCACAGACGTTCCCTCCGCTCTGCTCTCCTGCAAAGACACGAGGAGAAAAGCCTCAGCTCCTCCGAGCAACAACTGGAAACAACTCCAGAAAATTCTCCACTCAAAAACAAGTTCCTGCAGACACACAAAGGAGTCCTCCAAGTTCACGTGTGCTTACGCTGTGGCCTTCGCAGAAACACGCTGCCTTTGTGCTGCTGGCTCCTGACGGCTCTTCTTCATCCCCTTCTGGGCACAGCACAACAGTCTTTTCTGGTAACAAATCTGGCCCTACATACCTTCCTCCAACCCCAAAATGAAGTCTGACGTAGAGCTGTGGCGCACAGATTGGATGCTGACAAGAGCACTACAAGGAGCAGAAGAGGGAAGAGCGCAAACAGACAAGACAGAAAGAAAGAAGAGCAGAAGAGAAGAAGAAGAAGAAGAAGAAAGGATGCAGGTAAGAAAGAAGTGCAGAAGATGAAAAGTGCTATAGAGAAACAGTTGGATACAGGCAAGACAGCAAAGCAGTGAGGAGATGAGCACAAGAGGAGAAGAGCAGCAGAAGAAAAGACACATTAGAGAACAAGAGCCTTGAGAGGAGTAATTGGTTATACAGGAAAACAATACGCACGTCTGAAATGGTGATTTCTTCAGGAGACTCGAGGGTGTTCCTCTTCAAGAACAAGGACAATACGTAAAGAAATCAGGATGGATGTAATTTGAAAATTCTTTTCAGCTGACCTGGCATCCTGGGGCAAGCTGAAGACTAGACAGGACACCAGTACAGAAAGAGAGAACCA
>NW_011161271.1:0-491 GCF_000146605.3 Meleagris gallopavo | reverse complement strand
ATGGCCCCTTGACTCCATAGTCCAACCCATAGCTCTGATATCACCCCTTAGCTCCTCTTATAGCTCCGGTTTGATACCGTGTCCCATTCCATAGCATCAGTATGACACCATATCCTGCCCTACAGCTCTGTGTTCCTCAGCCCTGCAGCCTTCCTCTCGCCATGCTCCTCCTCACCATCCACGCGCTGACCTTCGCTGTGGGTTTTCCTGCCAACATCATCACCTTCATCATCCTCCTCACCAAAATCCGATGTCACCGTCCTCATCCCCAGCTCATGGCTGCCGACCTCCTCCTCCTCCACCTCACCACCGCCGACCTCCTTGTCCTCCTCTTCCTTGCCTTCAAGATGGCTGAGGTGGCTGCCAACATGTTGTGGCCCTTCCCCAAAGCGCTCTGCCCCATAGCAAACTTCTGCTTCTACTCCAGCATCTACCTCAGCACTCTCTTTATGGCTGCCCTCAGTGTGGAGCGCTACTTTGGGGTCGTGTTC
>NW_011161270.1:0-692 GCF_000146605.3 Meleagris gallopavo | reverse complement strand
ACAGTGAAATCAGCTTGAAAATGTTGGTTGGCTGGCATAAAGGCATAGAAACTTGGCATACCTGCCCCAAATTATATTTTAGTGCTGGCACTGCTTTGTGCTGAACTTGCCACTGGATGCTACAGCACAGTAAGTCCATGTTTTTTTAAAAAGGAAGAATGATGCCAAATGCAAAATGGGAGGAACTTAACCAGGTGATCTATAATTTTGCACTTATGTCCATCACACCGAACTTGAAGTACGCAAGATTTGTCAGCTGAAAATAATAGGGAAAGTAATTATCCCCCAGTATTAGCCTGTGGGAAGGATGTCCACATATCTGCATGGAACTCAGGGTAAGCCTTAGGGTAAAACCAAAGGACTCTCAGGAAGTCTTGGGGTGGGGATGACAATAAGCTCAGGAGGGAAATTGTCCCCTTGCAAACTTGTACGAGTCTGCCAAGGCCAGGTGGTGACATTCTCTTTGCAGCTTCTGAACGCCTCACTGTGTTACTGCCTGGAACAAACCAGTATTAGCCTCAGGTTTCTGTAGCACATTCTGCTGTTGCTACCGTTATCTGTGTTGCTGCTCATGGCATCCAGGCCAAGAGCCAGTCCACACTGTTCAGACTGAATAATCACAGCCACTCCTCGGAAACTGTGTGCTCCAGACCCTTCACAGCTTTGCTGCCCTTCTCTGGACACACTCCTGG
>NW_011161269.1:0-687 GCF_000146605.3 Meleagris gallopavo | reverse complement strand
GGCCAGGCTCTACCGGGCACAGCGGCTTCCCCCGGGGCCCGGGGTGTCACGTCCCAGTCTGCCGAGCTCAGGCAGAGGGACCGCCGCCTAAAGAAGCACCTAGGGGCCCGACCCCGCTGGCGGACGTGGCCGGGACGGGGGGCTCGATCTGGACGAAACCCCCGGTGCTGCGAGCTAACGGTGCACCTCTCTTCACCCCCTAAGGAAATGCTCCAGGAGAAAAGCCTGTCTGAAACCGAGGAAGGGTTTCCAACAGCCCCCGCACCCGGCCATGCGGACTCCTCCGCGGGCTCCCCCGTCCTCGGCGTAGCCGGGGGCAGCAGCACTCCGCTCAGCAGCCCGCAGCTCCCCGACCCCGAGCAGGTACGCACGGACCGCGCCGTCGAGCAAACGGGCACTGCTGCCCATCGTGTCCTGCCGGGCCGGGAAAGCCGCTTCTGCTCTCGGTGAGATGCCGAAGCTTCCCTCGGCCGTACATCTTTCCGGACTGTGGGTCGAGGGATCGCGATGAAGTCGCTATTTTCAATTATTATAATTTTTTTCCCTTTCGTTTATTTATATTTTCCCCTGCAAGCATGCCGCTGCGCCCCTCGGTGCGGTCATTCTGCACGGACACCTCCCGAGCAGTGTCCTGCTCGGCGGTGTCTTTCGGTGCCGGTTTTGGTGTTGCTGGTTTGTTTTGGTTTG
>NW_011161268.1:0-423 GCF_000146605.3 Meleagris gallopavo | reverse complement strand
CCTTGCATGAGCTCTGAGAGAGGTGCCAGCCAGGCTCCAGCCCTTCCGTCACACAGCTGAATTGCCTTCACCTGTGCTCCCAGGGCTGAGCAGCTCCTTTCTGCAGGTGCTCAACCAGTGCTTCAGGCTGGGACTCAACAGATCCCATGCATATGTGAAAGATTTTTGTTTTTTTTTTCATTTTTCTAGGGAGATTGAAAAAACAAAGAAGTTCTCTGCCCTTGCTCCTGCCCTTTGTTCCTGCCTCCACCTGCCACCAGCGTGCAGCCAGGAGAGGAGGGGGGCTCAGGAGCGCCTTGGCATTTCCTTGGCATTTCCTTCCTTGCATCCTTGGCATTTCCTTCCATGTTCTCTTGGCCCTTGCCTTTGGGCATTCCCTTGCCCTCCTGTTTTTGTGGCAACACCTGGGGCGGGGTGCAGCCC
>NW_011161267.1:0-484 GCF_000146605.3 Meleagris gallopavo | reverse complement strand
CTGGGCTGTTCAGCCTGGAGAAGTGAAGGCTCCAAGGGAACCTGGTAACAGCCTTTCAATACCTAAAGGAAAGAACAAGGGAAAATGGAGGTGAAATCTAAGGAAAATGTCTTGGTACAGTGAGGGTGCTGAGGCAGTGGCACAGGTTGCCAGAGACATGGTGGATGTGCTGGCCCTTTCAAGGTGAGCCTGGCTCAGACTCTGAGCAACTTGATCGAGCTGTGGATGGTCAGCATGGGGGAGTCGGATCACATCGCAAACCTACCTGCATACAAGCAGCGCACCAACATGGGGTGCATGATGTTCATTACCTGCTGGACACATCTCACACCACTGACTGGAGGAGCCCAGGCAATCCTTCAACTCCATCAGGCTGCAAAATGAAATCAGAAGAGACGCAGAACATAATTTAAAACACAACAAGGATGCACACAATGCCCTTAAAAACACCCACCGCATGGATGCAATTAGCACATGAATTACA
>NW_011161266.1:0-564 GCF_000146605.3 Meleagris gallopavo | reverse complement strand
ATGCAGTAGTGGAGTGGGAATTCAGTGGTGAGATCAAAAATAGTCTCGAAGAGGGAAAATTGGGTTTGGAATTGGGAAAAGTTTGCCTAGTAAAGCATCATTTGTATGATTGAGTGGTACAAATTCCTAAGGAAGTTTTTAAGTTAAAATTTTAATCTGCCTTTAATTTATGTTGATTACTAGTGCAATACAATTTTAAAGCTTTCTTGTAAAAAAGAATGTCTCTTGTCTATTTTCAACATGCAAAAAAATGAATTCTACCTCCTCAGGAAAATAAAAACCACTAGTAATTATATAAGAAACAAACTTTACATTTATGAAATTCAAATATATGGAAATAATTTTTCAAGAAAATATTTGTGTCTAGTCTGATAATACTGTTTGAGTTTTGTAGTTTGATGTTCAGAAATGGGTGTTGTTGGAGCTGGTTTAGGTTTTGGACTTTAGCATGTTTGTATGAGAAATGAGCACACCTGAACTTTTACTTTAATTCATATCCAGCACATGAGTCTGTAGCTAAATGTGCACCTCTGGCATGAAATCAACTATTAAAATAAGCTGAAA
>NW_011161265.1:0-648 GCF_000146605.3 Meleagris gallopavo | reverse complement strand
CAGGCAGAGAAGAGAGAGCATCAGGTGACCTTGCTGGGAGTTATATCTCCTCGCTGACCGCAAAGCCCCCTGGGGAAACGTAGCTGCTCTTCTCCGCTGGACAGGCACCCGGAACTTGAGCATCAGCAGTCAAAACCCCAGTACATTGCATGATGTTATGATGTGGAATACCGATAATGAAAAATCATGAAACCATGACATTCCACCCCTTATTCCACATCACTACATCATGCTTAATATATACAAACAAAATATAAACACACGCACTAGGAATTACTGACTGCACTCCCTCAACATCAAGTTCCCTTGCGGTACACATTGAACATCCCCGTTTTCCTGCATCACCCACCAAGAGGACCCAGGTCCCTGGGCAAAAACAGTTCCACGAAGAGGTTTGTCCTTCTCAGAGGCTGGAATAACCCAAACTGCCTTTCCCAACATATTCTTTACATGTACAACAGGGACTTTATCTCCCTCTACGGTATGTAGGGAGCTGGACTGGGTTGGACCACCACGATTGATAGATCCTCTGGTATTGACTAACCAGGTGGCTTCTGCCAAAATGCTTCTCCCAGTGCTTAAATGTACCGCCTCCCATTGCTTTCAGCATAGTTTTTAACAACCCATTGTATCGTTCAATCTTACCTG
>NW_011161264.1:0-555 GCF_000146605.3 Meleagris gallopavo | reverse complement strand
TAGCACCAAATATATGTGCATTGGGGTATACGATATAGCAAAGGCTGTTTTGGGAGGATGCTTGACCTGTAGGAAAGTTAATAAGCAGCATCTAAGAGAAAGAATACCGGGTGGGAGAGAATTAGCCTTAAGACCGTTTTGCCAAAATCCAGATAGATTTTACAGAATTGCCTAAAACTGGGAGATAGAAATGTTTATTGGTGATAATAGACCATCCGACATATTATGTAGAAGCTTTCCCAGTAGCCAGAGCCACTGCCCAAACAGTGGTAAAAATATGATTTGAAAACATCATCCCCAGATATGGGAACATTGAGGTAATAGATTCAGACAGAGGACCTCATTTTATTTCCAGAACAGTGAAGGAGGCTTTAGAACCACTCGGAGTTAAGTGGGAATTCCACACTCCGTGGCACCCCCAAAGCTCGGGGAAAGTAGAGAGGATGAACGGAGAAATCAAGAAACAACTTACTAAATTAGTGATAGAAACTAAGATGTCCTGGATTAAATGTTTACCACTGGCACTATTAAATTTAAGGACCCAACCTAGGACAG
>NW_011161263.1:0-520 GCF_000146605.3 Meleagris gallopavo | reverse complement strand
AACGGTTCTTGCAGTGCGTTGAAGGACAACTTTTCTGATGCAGGTGGTGGAGGAACCGACGCGGGGAGGGTGTTACTGGACCTTATTTCACAACAGGGATGGACTTGTTAAGGAAGTAAAGGCTGGGGGCAGTTTGGGTTGTAGTGATCACGAGATGGTGGAGTTCAAGATCCTGAGTGGAAGAAGCAAAGCAATAAGTAGGATTGCTACCCTGGACTTTAGGAGAGCCAACTTCGATCTCTTCCTGGACCTACTTGGAGCTGTCCCGTGGGCTCGGGTGTTAGAAGGAAAGGGGGCCCCTGAGAGCTGGTCAGCATTTAAACAGCTCTTCTTCCAAGCTCAGGATCGGTGCGTCCCTGTGAACAAGAAATCGGGAAAAGGTGGCAGGAGACCCTTGTGGATGAGCAAGGAGCTCATGCGCAAGCTCAAAGGAAAGAAGAAGGTCTATGAAATGTGGAAAAAGGGTCTGATCACTTGGGAAGAATATAGGAATGGAGTCAGGGCCTGCAGGGATGCAACG
>NW_011161262.1:0-608 GCF_000146605.3 Meleagris gallopavo | reverse complement strand
TATTGGGTACGGCTGCATGAATAGGAGGCGTGACCTTCTTTAATTCCCTATAATCTACTGTCATTCTCCATGTGCCATCCAACTTTCGCACTGGCCATATGTGGGAATTGTATGGGCTGTTGTAAGGGCAGGTCTTATAATGCCCACTTTTTCAAATTCTTGCACTGTTTTTGATATTTCATCCTGCCCACCCGGGAGTCTGTACTGTCTCACATTAGTAACCCGGCGCGGTTTCGGCAGGCAAATTGGCCCATGTTTCACATGGCCTCTTAATATTACCTGCACCGCCCGGATCCTAATACATCTCTGTCGGAGTCTGAACTCTCCCACGGTTGTGTGGAGAGCCAGACCGCATAGAATATCTATGCCCAAGATGTATTTCTGGACTGGGGCAATAGATACCTTATACTCACGGGGTGGGAGACGCCCAACCCCCAGTTTTAACCACGTTTGGGTGACAGGAATAGTTTGTCCCCCAAAACCACCAATCATCACTCTGTTTCCATGAAATTTGTTGGGATCTCCATAAATGATTGATGTTTCTGCTCCAGTGTCCACTAATGCCATAACTCGCTGAATATTTTGGGGGGACCAATAAATCGGTAATT
>NW_011161261.1:0-446 GCF_000146605.3 Meleagris gallopavo | reverse complement strand
CCTGCTCCATAAGGGCCTGGGTGTACCTGGTGGGTGGAGCTGGACACAAGCCAGCAGTGGCCCTTCCAGCCCAGAAAGCCAACCGTATCCTGGGCTGCATCCAAGATGCGCAGTCAGCGGGCGAAGGGAGGAGATCCCCATCCCTCTGCTCTGCGCTGGTCAGGCCTCAGCTGCAGTGACTGCGTCCAGATGTGGAGTCCTCAGTGCAGGGAGACATGGAGCTGTGCGAGTGCATCCAGAGTACAGCCACAAACACGAACCCAAGGATGGAACCCCTCTCCTGTAAGCAAGGAGAGCTGGGCTGTTCAGCCTGGAGAAGTGAAGGCTCCAAGGGAACCTGGTAACAGCCTTTACAATACCTAAAGGCAAGAACAAGGGAAAATGGAGGTGAAATCTAAGGAAAATGTCTTGTACAGTGAGGGTGCTGATGCAGTGGCACAGGTTGC
>NW_011161260.1:0-992 GCF_000146605.3 Meleagris gallopavo | reverse complement strand
CCCACTTAACTCCGAATGGTTCTAAAGCCTCCTTCACTGTTCTGGAAATAAAATGAGGTCCGTCTGTCTGAATCTATTACCTCAATGTTCCCATATCGTGGGGATGATGTTTTCAAATCATATTTTTACCACTGTTTGGGCAGTGGCTCTGGGCTACTGGGAAAGCTTTTACATAATACGTCGGATGGTCTATTATCACCAATAAACATTTCTATCTCCCAGTTTTAGGCAATTCTGTAAAATCTATCTGGATTTTGGCAAACGGTCTTAAGGCTAATTCTCTCCCACCCGGTATTCTTTCTCTTAGATGCTGCTTATTAACTTTCCTACAGGTCAAGCATCCTCCCAAAACAGCCTTTGCTATATCGTATACCCCAATGCACATATATTTGGTGCTAAATCGGTCCACTAGTGCCTGGATTCCCCAGTGTCGTTTTCTACGGAATTCTCTCATTACCCTCCAGGCGAGTCCTTTTGGTAGGACTTCCCGACCATCAGGAAGTAACCACTTCCCATCCTTTCTTCAATACCCATTTGCAACAACCTTTCCTTTTCCTTAGTAGTAAACCTTTTTTCGTATTGTTTTTGTTCTTTAGACTCCCCGATCCCTAACTCTTTAACTATCAACAGAGCCGCTTTCTTGGCTTCCTCATCAGCCAAGTTGTTTCCTCTGATGTGATCGGACTTTCCCTTTTGGTGACCTCTTCTATGTACAATTGCAATTTGCTTTGGGTTTCTCAAAGCTTGTAGTGTCTGCTTGATTAGGTATTCATGAACCAACCCTTTTCCTTGTGAATTTATTAGCCCCTCTCTTCCCATATCTTCCCGAAGGTGTGGACTACCCCATAGGCATATTTAGAGTCAGTATATATAGTCCCTTTCCTATCCTTAAGTAATATTAGTGCCCTCCATAGGGCGTTGTCACGGAGTTAACGAGATCAATCTACACCCGTGACAGGGGGGCGGTAGGCCCCTGCCCTCCCCTCCCCAGC
>NW_011161259.1:0-470 GCF_000146605.3 Meleagris gallopavo | reverse complement strand
TGATCATCTCTGTGGCTCTCCTCTGCACCCTCTCCAACAGCTCTCTGCCTTTCTTGTACTGGGGCTCCAGACCTGGACACGGCACTGCAGATGGGGGCCTCACAAGAGCAGAGGAGAGGGGGACCCATCACCTCCCTGTCCCTGCTGGCCACCCCTCTTCTTCTGGCCCTTTCCTGAGCCCCAGCTATCAGGAGTGCCCCGCTGCTTTTGCTGCAGAGCCTTATTATCCAAGAGCACGAAGACTTGGGGGAAAACCTCAGCAGCTACGCATGTGCCGAGGGAAGATTTCATGCCCTGGCCTACACACAGCCCGGCTTTCCTTCCCCGCTCTGCGCTGCCGGCGTCCCCCGCAGCCCCTGTGCTGTGACAAACACCAGCGGGGCTCGGGCCCAATGCCCCTCCTGCTGCACGCCCTCCCACATCCCCATGTGCCTCAACTCCTCGTGCCTCAACGGGAGGCTGATGTGCAG
>NW_011161258.1:0-470 GCF_000146605.3 Meleagris gallopavo | reverse complement strand
AGCTGCACAATGAGTCTTCCTTCATTAAAAAACCCACATGATTCCTAATCCAAAAAGAGAACAGCAGGAGTTTGTACCGATGAAGAGGTTCCTGGTCCTGAGCCTCATCCTCCTACCCCAGCTTTCCTTGCCTCATCTCCTACCCCAACTCCTGGACGATGCGCACAGCCTTAAACTCAGACCTCAAATCCATAGGACTCCTTTCACAGGACTCCGTCAAAAAGGATGTCACGCTTGTTCCACACACTCAAACTGACCGAGCAGTGCTGTCACAGTCACTCCAAACACACAGAAGCGCCCAAACCCCGAGCATGCACATTCCCTCCCGTGTTACTGGAGCCCACAGCTCACCTTCACACCCCCGTGGATTTCTGGTGTTTTACACGGATGCCGCCTCGCTACAGCTCCGTGGCTGCCACACCAGGCCTGCAGGACCTCTTTCTCCGCAAACCCCGTCTGCAGGCATTGGT
>NW_011161257.1:0-371 GCF_000146605.3 Meleagris gallopavo | reverse complement strand
ATTTCCTCCCAGAAATAGCCTCTTTCTCAGAAAACATGACATTTCCTGCCAGAAATGCCAGGTTTCTCCCCGAAAATATGACATTTTCTCCCAAAAATACCACTTTTCTCACACAGCATATGACATTTTCTCCCAGAAATGCCTGCTTTCTCCCCCAGAATACGACATTTTCTCCCAGGACTACCTGCTTTCTCCAAAAAACGGGACATTTTCGCCCAGAAATACCACTTTCTCCAGAAAAATATGACAGTTGGGGCCAGAATTAACAGTTTCCTCACCCCAAAATATGACATTTCGAGCCGGAAATAACAGTTTACTCACCCAAAGTGTGACACTTTCTCCCACAAATCCCAGGGTTGTCCAAAAATATC
>NW_011161256.1:0-614 GCF_000146605.3 Meleagris gallopavo | reverse complement strand
TACATCATTGGCCTCATCTCACTGCCATGTTTAATTTCTAGAGCCAACAGGTCTGTCCAACAGCTCTGCTGAGAGGAGAACCAACATTTGTTTCAGGCACGTGTCCTGAGATCTGGAAAGCCCCGATGTGTCCAGGTGCAGGCAGAACAGGCAAGGACAGCCGTCAGATGGCTTTGAACACCTCGTGTCTGCCTGCCTGACCAGGAAGGAACGGCACCGTTGTGTGGCTCAACTGAGCCCCTGGGGCAGATGTGTGTGAGCTGAGTCCTCAGAGTCCAAAGCGAGTGGGAATTCGCTGCAACACCTCAGGCACAATTAGGGTAACTTAGTTTCAGCAAGTTCTGTGTTTCTAATAATGGAAAAAAACCCACACCCAAGCAATTATGATAGGTGCTGCAAAAGAAACTCCTCTTCACCTTTCGGATGGAAAGTCACTGACTGTAAATTTCCCCTGTAAAGCTGCGGGGCCTTCTTCCACTCCAACGTCTCTGCTGTCTGACACAACGGGAGCTGCTGTGGCCTCGTGTCCGTGCCTGTGCCTCCTCCTGGCTGAGCAGCTTTGTGGGAGGAGAACGAAGCCCACGGGGCCTTGGGCCATAATAAAGAACTGCGTC
>NW_011161255.1:0-462 GCF_000146605.3 Meleagris gallopavo | reverse complement strand
CCCACCTACACACATTCTTCAGAACTCAGGGAAATGCTGAAGGGGAAAACTGAGATCTGAGTGCAGAGAGGATACAGTGATAGGACACGGCACAGTGGGGACAGCCGAGGACCATCTGCTTTCCCAGTGCCCTCACCTGTCACCACCAGCTCCACGGGCTCACTCCTATTGGATGCCAACAATGACACAAATATCAACAGCTGTACTTCACTGAATCTTTCTGCTATATGTCAAACAAGAGCAACTCAGCCGTGTCCTGCTGCTTGTCCATCTTCTTGCAGGATCTCAAATGTCCATTCTGGTACAGTCGATCCCTGTTAGCCACCCTGGAGCAGGTGGCAGCGCAGGGTGACAGTGTCCTCAATGGTGCAGCGACAGGGAGGCTGGGGGCACTGGGACAGGGCACAGCAGTCAGCCTTGTCCCTGCACACCCTCCTGTATCACTCTGCTGTCTCATGCCCA
>NW_011161254.1:0-685 GCF_000146605.3 Meleagris gallopavo | reverse complement strand
TTGCAGCCTGATGGAGTTGAAGGATTGCCTGGGCTCCTCCAGTCAGTGGTGTGAGATGTGTCCAGCAGGTAATGAACATCATGCACCCCATGTTGGTGCGCTGCTTGTATGCAGGTAGGTTTGCGATGTGATCCGACTCCCCCATGCTGACCATCCACAGCTAGATCAAGTTGCTCAGAGTCTGAGCCAGGCTCACCTTGAAAGGGCCAGCACATCCACCATGTCTCTGGCAACCTGTGCCACTGCCTCAGCACCCTCACTGTACAAGACTTTTCCTTAGATTTCACCTCCATTTTCCCTTGCTCTTTCCTGTAGGTATTGAAAGGCTGTTACCAGGTTCCCTTGGAGCCTTCACTTCTCCAGGAGGCTGAACAGCCCAGCTCTCCTTGCTTACAGGAGAGGGGTTCCATCCTTCGGGTTCGTGTTTGTGGATGTACTCTGGATGCACTCGCACAGCTCCATGTCTCCCTGCACTGAGGACTCCACATCTGGACGCAGCACTGCAGGTGGAGGCCTCACCAGCGCAGAGCAGGAGGGATGGGGATCTCCTCCCTTGGCCCGCTGACTGCGCATCTTTGGATGCAGCCCAGGATACGGTTGGCTTTCTGGGCTGGAAGGGCCCACTGCTGGCTTGTGTCCAGCTCCCACCCACCAGTACTCCCAGGCCTTATGGAGCAGGACTACG
>NW_011161253.1:0-498 GCF_000146605.3 Meleagris gallopavo | reverse complement strand
CAAAAGTACATCAGAGTTTGGAGAGATGGATTAATAATCTCCCTGAAGATCATACGTCAGCCAGATAGTTGGGAGGTATCTGAATGAACAAAATGCAAGGGATGGGGAAATCTGGAGAGCAGTGGCGAGAGCATGTGTCCAGATTGCCTGCTGTAATCATGACCTGAAGCGTGGTCATTGATTTAGGAGCGCTGGAGCCACCTGGAGGATGTTATTCAGCATATTCAGCATATTCAGCAGGTAGAGCAGTGGATGCTGGGCATTAGTCACAGGGCGTTGGCACTGGCACCAATGTCTGTGTCCCTGCACCTGAAGGCATTGTGTCCTGCAAACACAGCTCTGGAAAACACTGAGATGAATGAATGAATAAACAAAGAAATAAAAGAAAAGAATCACAGAATCACAGAATTGTAGGGGTTGGAAGGGACCTCTAGAGATCATCGAGACCAACCCGCCTGCCAAAGCAGGTTCCCTACACCAGGTCGTACAGGTAGGCGT
>NW_011161252.1:0-459 GCF_000146605.3 Meleagris gallopavo | reverse complement strand
CACGAGAGCGCTGCTGACGGCTGAAAGCGGCACTCGGGGAGAAGCGCGATTTCTCGACCAGCGTCGGCAAACTCTCCGGAGCGGTTCAGCGCGAGTGCCGCTTTCTACGCATGAGAGCGAAGCAGTGCAATTCCGATGCCGAGAACGTGCGAATTCAGCCTCCTGCACTACCTCCGTAGGGAGGTTTTTTCTCCGCGGGCCAGAAAGGATCGCTCCCCACTTTCTGTCACGCTCTCTCTCCCTGGGAGCGAAACAAATGTCGCTCCCCGAACTTCCAACAGCCTTATTAGAGAGGGTTTTGCTCTCCACTCTTTTCCTCCGAGCATGCACAAGCGTAGCCATGGAGAACAACACCAAAAAGAATTGCCGCTCGAAATGAAGGCAGACACGTTGTATTCACAGCTAGGCCTAGTGCATTCTGCATGTACCCAAGGCGAAGTGCAAACCGCTCCTCTCCGA
>NW_011161251.1:0-568 GCF_000146605.3 Meleagris gallopavo | reverse complement strand
ATATAATAAATACTAATAATAAGTGAAATGGTGAGCAGTACATTCACGGAGATTAATAACGTGATCAGGTGAGCATTGAAAATCCGCATAAAGAATTCAAAGGAGAGGCTGGAAACCTGCTTAAGAATCCCCAACCCTGTAAAATTAGCAGCTCCCTCTGGAATGGTATGCCACATAATATGCAGATGCCACATAGTTATTTCCATCCATGTTTTCAATTGGCTATATATACCTATTGCTCCATAGAGCAAAGTGGTGAACTTAATTAAGGCCAGTATGTTTTTAGCATTAAGAAAGAAGAGACAGTGGCATGCAGCCCCTTAAAAGGCAGTTTCAGTAGAGAAAGCTATTTTTTTCTTTTACAGAAACAAGATAGCAAGGCTCAAAGTTTACAAATATCCTAGAGTATTGGCCGTCCGCCTGGACTTTTCAAGGTCACGCTTTCAGACAGTACTGGTGAAACAGATAAACTTTCCCAATGAAGCTGTCTGAGAGCGGAGAGAGAGATTTGTTCAAAAAGCTAAAAAGCAACTGTTGCCCGCATTCTCCACCAAGAATGTCAACGGTT
>NW_011161250.1:0-666 GCF_000146605.3 Meleagris gallopavo | reverse complement strand
ACACAGCAGAGGGACGGGATGCCATCCACAGAGACCTCAACAGGCTGAGCAGTGGGCACAAATCCAAGTGCAGGGTCAGTAGCTGGGATGAGGGAACACCCACCACCAAAACATGCTAGGGGATGAAAGGACTGAGCGTAGTCCTGCTCCATAAGGCCTGGGAGTACTGGTGGTGGGAGCTGGACACAAGCCAGCAGTGGGCCCTTCCTGCCCAGAAAGCCAACCGTATCCTGGGCTGCATCCAAAGATGCGCAGTCAGCGGGCCAAGGGAGGAGATCCCCATCCCTCTGCTCTGCGCTGGTGAGGCCTCACCTGCAGTGCTGCGTCCAGATGAGGAGTCCTCAGTGCAGGGAGACATGGAGCTGTGCGAGTGCATCCAGAGTACAGCCACAAACACGAACCCAAGGATGGAACCCCTCTCCTGTAAGCAAGGAGAGCTGGGCTGTTCAGCCTGGAGAAGTGAAGGCTCCAAGGGAACCTGGTAACAGCCTTTCAATACCTAAAGGAAAGAACAAGGGAAAATGGAGGTGAAATCTAAGGAAAATGTCTTGTACAGCGAGGGTGCTGAGGCAGTGGCACAGGTTGCCAGAGACATGGTGGATGTGCTGGCCCTTTCAAGGTGAGCCTGGCTCAGACTCTGAGCAACTTGATCTAGCTGTGGATGGG
>NW_011161249.1:0-608 GCF_000146605.3 Meleagris gallopavo | reverse complement strand
CTGCTGGAGTTGTGGAGTTCTCAAGGACACGTGGAGGTGGTGTATAGAAATGCAGCCTCCTGGTCCCATTTGCCTTTTGAAGGATGCTGTAGGATTGGAAAAAAGTTCAACAGAGCACCGCAGATCTTGTTCCTTGTTGTTCAGAGGGCAATACTCTCTGGCTGTAAAATGGAGGAAGTTCAACATGATTACAGCAATTTAACAAAATGCTAATGCAAATACTACATGTTTTACATTGCAGCTTTCGCTGATCTGTGTTGTAGAATTCCTGTGGGAGTACTGTCAGCCTGTGCTGAGTTGATGTGGAACTGTGTACTGTCACAGATATGCTTTGACTTCTTTGTTCCACAATAGTCAGATGTGGTACCTGGTCTGTCAGATTAGTTAGCAATTTCATAGCTTGCTTTTCTGGTCTCTGAAGGATGAGTCGCCTCGTGTTAAAACAGAAATGGATGCCATGAAGAACTGAAGTCATCAAGATGTTTGTCAATCATCTCACGTAATAGAGACATCAGAGAAAATACTCATGGTGTTAGAGGTCAGAAATAGTGTTTCTGCCAGGCTTAAGGTTACTGTTTTTATCTTTAGCAGTAGACAAGAATGCAAAA
>NW_011161248.1:0-452 GCF_000146605.3 Meleagris gallopavo | reverse complement strand
CCTCTCAAGGCTCTTGTTCTCTAATGTGTCTTTTCTTCTTCTGCTCTTCTCCTCTTGTGCTCATCTCCTCACTGCTTTGCTGTCTTGCCTGTATCCTAACCGTTTTCTCTATAGCACTTTTCATCTTCTGCACTTCTTTCTTTCCTGCATCCTTTCTTCTTCTTCTTCTTCTTCTCTTCTGCTCTTCTTTCTTTCTGTCTTGTCTGTTTGCGCTCTTCCCCTCTTCTGCTCCTTGAGTGCTCTTGTCAGCATCCAATCTGTGCGCCACAGCTCTACGTCAGACTTCATTTTGGGGTGGAGGAAGGTATGTAGGGCCAGATTTGTACCAGAAAAGCTGTTGTGCTGTGCCCAGAAGGTGATGAAGAAGAGCCGTCAGGAGCCAGCAGCACAAAGGCAGCGTGTTTCTGCGAAGGCCACAGCGTAAGCACACGTGAACTTGGAAGGACTCCTTT
>NW_011161247.1:0-439 GCF_000146605.3 Meleagris gallopavo | reverse complement strand
GAACCAACCTAAACCCTCCCCTGTCTCACTTGAAAACTATTTCCCCTTGTCCTATCGCTATCCACCCTCCTAAACAGCCGTTGCCCCCTCCTGCTTATGCGCTCCCTTCGAGTCTTGGAAGGCTGTCATGAGCTATCTCCAGAGCTTTCTCTTCTCCCACAGAAACAATCCCAGTTCCCTCAACATTTCTTTCTAAGAGAGGGGCTCCAGCCCCCTGATCATCTTCGTGGCCCTTCTCTGGACCTGCTCCAAAAGCTCCACATCATTCCCGTGCTGGAGCCCCAGGCCTGGACGCAGTGCTGCACATGGGGCCGCACCAGAGCCGAGTCGAGGGGGACAATCACCTCCCTCTCCCTGCTGGTCGCTCCTCTTTGAATGCAGCCCAGGATACAGTTGGCCTTCTGGGCTGCAAGTGCACACTACTGGCTTATGTCCAGCT
>NW_011161246.1:0-688 GCF_000146605.3 Meleagris gallopavo | reverse complement strand
GTGGGGATGGGAAAGGGGGTCTGTGGGACTGAGGAAGCAATGGCAGTCCCCACCTCACCAAAGCAAAGATGAGGGCTGTGCATCATGAGCAGTTCTCAGACAAGATGGAAGCCAAAAATGGTGTTGGGTAGCTGAGCCTTCTCTGGTGGTAAGCAACATCGTGCACAGAGTGCAGCCATGTGCTCCGAGCAAGGAGCACAGGTTTGTGCAAGAGGCACGGATGCAGGGCAGTGCCTTCATGACTGTATTGTGTCCAACAGGTGGCAGCAGAGCTGCGGTGCTCCCAAGTGCCGTAACAACTGCACGGAGAGATGTGTTGGTCTCGGTGGAAACAGCAAGGAACTGGAATCTGCATTTCCTGGCATGCCCCGGAACCTCACTTTGCTGAGTGGTCATTGTCTGCCCAGCAGGTAAGGGCGATGCACACCCGCCAGCGTTTACCCATTCCAGAGCCCGGCACAATAGGGTTCCCCCAGAGCTCTGAATTGCGCTTCATGGTGCCCAGAAGGCTGCCTATCCTCTTAGTTCTGTGTCTTGCTTGTCTCTGGTCTTGCACTGTTTTCACTATTACATTCTCTTGTCCTCCTATTTTTGTGTTCCTTGCCCCATTCTCTTGGCCTAATGACCCCTTGGCTTTGTGTTTGCCACATTCATGTCGGCATTCAGTTTTGGCGTTCCCTGCCGTATT
>NW_011161245.1:0-625 GCF_000146605.3 Meleagris gallopavo | reverse complement strand
CCGCTGACTGCGCATCTTTGGATGCAGCCCAGGGATACGGTTGGCTTTCTGGGCTGAAGGCCACTGCTGGCTTGTGTCCAGCTCCCACCCACCAGTACTCCCAGGCCTTATGGAGCAGGACTACGCTCAGTCCTTTCATCCCCTAGCATGTTTTGGTGGTGGGTGTTCCCTCATCCCAGCTACTGTCCCTGCGCTTGGATTTGTGCCCACTGCTCAGCCTGTTGAGGTCTCTATGGATGGCATCCCGTCCCTCTGCTGTGTCACTGCACCCCACAGCTTGGTGTCCTTAGGGTGCACTCAACCCCACTGTTGATGTCCCTGATGAAGGGGAAACCCAGATGCTTGTACCAACTGGGCATAGAAGCCCTTGGGAGCAGCCCTGCGGAGGACTCGGGGATCCTGGTGGACAAAGAGCTGGACATAAGCCAGTAGTGTGCACTTGCAGCCCAGAAGGCCAACTAGATCCTGGGCTGCATTCAAAGAGGAGCGACCAGCAGGGGAGAGGGAGGTGATTGTCCCCCTCGACTTGGCTCTGGTGCGGCCCCATGTGCAGCACTGTGTCCAGGCCTGGGGCTCCAGCACGGGAATGATGTGGAGCTTTTGGAGCAGGTCCAGGAGAAGGGCC
>NW_011161244.1:0-407 GCF_000146605.3 Meleagris gallopavo | reverse complement strand
AAAAGCAACTACGTGGCTGCAGCAAGAGACTTACCTTGTGAACAATGCTCCTCCAGTGAGCTCACAAACTGCTAATGTGCCACACAGCCTGTAAGCTCTCTTCCTTCTGGCCCCTGTCTCCCTGCAGATCATGTCCCCAGCCCTGATGTGTGCTGCACAGGACCTGCTCCTTTTCACAGCTGTCTCCCTGCAGCACTGCCCGCTTGTAGGAGCTCCCTGTGTCCCAGGAGTCCGGCCCAGCTCAGCAGCAGAGGATGTGATTTCCTTCTCTCCCTGGAGATATCCATGGTCCTCCTGAGCTGACAGCTCCTGCAAGGCAGCAGGGATCATCACTGCAGAACATGTAAGTCAGCACAATTAATCAACACATCCACTGGATATCAGAAGCACCATTATTTCTACTAAAA
>NW_011161243.1:0-656 GCF_000146605.3 Meleagris gallopavo | reverse complement strand
CACAATACAGTCATGAAGGCACTGCCCTGCATCCGGGCCTCTTGCACAAACCTGTGCTCCTTGCTCGGAGCACATGGCTGCACTCTGTGCACCATGTTGCTTACCACCAGAGAAGGCTCAGGTACCCAACACCATTTTGGCTTCCATCTTGTCTGAGATCTGCTCATTATGCACAGCCCTCATCTTTGCTTTGGTGAGGTGGGGACTGCCATTGCTTCCTCAGTCCCACACACCCCTTCCCATCCCACACTGCCATGGGAGATCAGGTTCTGGACCACCTGAGGACCCAAACATCCAGGAATCTTTGGGTCCTGACGAGATGAGTCCCAGAGTTCCGAGGGAATTCACCGCTGCAGTCACCGAGCCACTCTCCATGGTATTTCACAAGTCGAGGCAGTCAGGTCAAGTCCCTGGTGAGGAGAAAAAAGGTGACAGCACACCTCTTAGGAAGGATAGAAAGTGTGACGCGGGGAACTACCAGCATGTCAGTCTCACCTCTGTGCTGGTCACGGATCATGGAGCAGATCGTCCTGGAAGTGACTCTCAAGCACACATTCCAGTGCGTCACCACCCTGTGCGTGAAAAGCTGCCTCCTAATAACCAACCTCAACCTCCCCTGTCTCACTTGAAAACCATTTCCCCTTGTCCTATCGCTA
>NW_011161242.1:0-964 GCF_000146605.3 Meleagris gallopavo | reverse complement strand
TCACTTGGAAATTGGGCCTGTGCTTCCAAAAAGATGGTATTTTCTCCCAGGCATACCTGTTTTCTTCAAACTACCGCACGTTTTCTCCCAAAAAGACTAGATGACAAGACCAAATTGGACACTTGCAACCAAGAATAGGACATCTTCTCCCACAAATACCACTTGTCTCCCAAGGATAGGACATTTTCCCTAAATGCTATGGCAGTTCTGCTAAGAAATACTCCTTTCCTTCCCTAAATGGGACATATGCACCCACAAAGACCACGACTCCGAGAAATTCCTCCCAGTTCCTCCCAATTACACTCCATTACATTCCTCATCATGACACTTACTCCCAGACTTTTGGACTTTTACTGCGAAGACCATTTCGATCCAGAATATATGCCATTGGCCCTCACAAACACCGATTGCCTCACAAAGATGTGGCACATCCCACCAGAAAGACCATTTCTAGCCCCCAAAAGATGGCATTTACTCCCAGAAACACCAGCTTTCTCACACATTCCTCACCTTTTCCCCCCACATAAGACCTTTTCACCCAAAAATGACAGTTCTCTTAGGAATACCTCCCAATTCCCCCTAATCTGCTACACCACACTCCGCACTATGACACTTTCTCCCCAAACTAGGACACTTTCTCCCAGAAAGGACGCTTTTTCCCCCCAGAGTACACCGTTGGCTTCCAAAAAGAACATATTCTCTCCCAGAAATACCTCCCTTCTCCAATACAATGACATTACCTCCCAGTAATGCTACCTTGGGCCCAAACATTGGACAGCTTCTCCCACTAATACTACTTTTCCATCCAAAAGAGGACATCTTCTCCACAAAGAATGCTATTTCCTCCCGGAAACAAAGCAGCTTTCTCACAAATGGGTGGCATTTTCCAACCAACTATGCTACTCTCTCCCAGAAAGAGCACTTTTCTGACAAGTACCTTCCCTTTTCTCTCAAAAATACTGCT
>NW_011161241.1:0-638 GCF_000146605.3 Meleagris gallopavo | reverse complement strand
GGAAGTGTGGGATAGATGAGTGGACAGTGAGTGGGTTGAGAACTGGCTGACTGGCAGAGCGCAGAGGGTCGTCGTTGGTGGTGCAGAGTCTGGCTGGAGACCTGTAACCAGTGGTGTCCCCCAGGGGTCTGTACTGGGTCCGGTCTTGTTCAACATCTTCATCAATGACCTTGATGAGGGGATAGTGGCCAACCTCAGCAAGTTTGCTGATGATACGAAGTTGGGAGGATTGGCTGACACGCCTGAAGGCTGTGCTGCCATTCAGCGAGACCTGGACAGGCTGGAGAGCTGGACAGTAAGAAACCGAATGAGGTTCAACAAAAGCAAGTGTAGGTCTTATACCTAGGGAGGAATAATTGCATGCACCAATACAGGCTGGGGGATGAGCTGCTGGAGAGGAGCTCTGCAGAGAGGGACCTGGGCGTCCTGGTGGACGACAGGTTGGCCATGAGCCAGCAGCGTGCCCTCGTGGCCAAAAAGGCCAATGGCATTCTGGGGTGCATTAAGAAGAGCGTGTCCAGCAGGTCAAGGGAGGTGATCCTCCTCCTCTACTCTGCCCTGGTAAGGCCTCATCTGGAGTACTGTGTCCAGTTCTGGGCTCCCCAGTACAAAAAGACAGGGATCTCTTGGAAAGAGTC
>NW_011161240.1:0-557 GCF_000146605.3 Meleagris gallopavo | reverse complement strand
CAAACCCCCAGTGCATTGCATGATGTTATGATGTGGAATACCGATAATGAAAAATCATGAAACCATGACATTCCACCCTTATTCCACATCACTACATCATGCTTAATATATACAAACAAAATATAAACACACGCACTAGGAATTACTGACTGCACTCCCTCAACATCAAGTTCCCTTGCGGTACACATTGAACATCCCCGTTTTCCTGCATCACCCACCAAGTGGACCCAGGTCCCTGGGCAAAAACAGTTCCACGAAGAGGTTTGTCCTTCTCAGAGGCTGGAATAACCCAAACTGCCTTTCCCAACATATTCTTTACATGTACAACAGGGACTTTATCTCCCTCTACGGTATGTAGGGAGCTGGACTGGGTTGGACCACCACGATTGATAGATCCTCTGGTATTGACTAACCAGGTGGCTTCTGCCAAATGCTTCTCCCAGTGCTTAAATGTACCGCCTCCCATTGCTTTCAGCATAGTTTTTAACAACCCATTGTATCGTTCAATCTTACCTGAGGCCGGTGCATGGTAGGGAATATGGTAAATCCACTCAATA
>NW_011161239.1:0-433 GCF_000146605.3 Meleagris gallopavo | reverse complement strand
TTGCCACAAAAATAGGAGGGCAAGGGAATGCCCAGGCAAAGGCAAAGGGCCAAGAGAACATGGAAGGAAATGCCAAGGATGACGGCCCAGACAATACGGCAGGGAACGCCAAAACTGAATGCCGACATGAATGTGGCAACACAAAGCCAAGGGGTCATTAGGCCAAGAGAATGGGGCAAAGGAACACAAAAATCGGAGGACAAGAGAATGTAATAGTGAAAACAGTGCAAGACCAGAGACAAGCAAGACACAGAACAAAGAGGATAGGCAGCCTTCTGGGCACCATGAAGCGCAATTCAGAGCTCTGGGGGAACCCTATTGTGCCGGGCTGTGGAATGGGTAAACGCTGGCGGGTGTGCATCGCCCTTACCTGCTGGGCAGACAATGACCAGTCAGCAAAGTGAGGTTCCGGGGCATGCCGGGAAATGCAGAT
>NW_011161238.1:0-525 GCF_000146605.3 Meleagris gallopavo | reverse complement strand
TGTCTGCCCAGCAGGTAAGGGCGATGCCACACCCGCCAGCGTTTACCCATTCCAGAGCCCGGCACAACTAGGGTTCCCCCAGAGCTCTGAATTGCGCTTCATCGGTGCCCAGAAGGCTGCCTATCCTCTTTGTTCTGTGTCTTGCTTGTCTCTGGTCTTGCTACTGTTTTCACTATTACATTCTCTTGTCCTTCCTCTTTTTGTGTTCCTTGCCCCATTCTCTTGGCCTAATGACCCCTTGGCTTTGTGTTGCCACATTCATGTCGGCATTCAGTTTTGGCGTTCCCTGCCGTATTGTCTGGGCCGTCATCCTTGGCATTTCCTTCCGTGTTCTCTTGGCCCTTGCCTTTGCCTGGGCATTCCCTTGCCCTCCTGTTTTGTGGAACCCGCACCGTGGGGGCGGGGGTGCACGCCCTGCGAGCACAGCTGGGGGGCAGTTTGGCTGTGGAGTTTGGCAGAGCCAGGCTCCACCCCTCCCTGATCCCATTTAAGGGCTGGGAAGAGTAGGGGCAGCATGTGAACCTG
>NW_011161237.1:0-620 GCF_000146605.3 Meleagris gallopavo | reverse complement strand
CATCGCAAACCTACCTGCATACAAGCAGCGCACCAACATGGGGTGCATCGTGTTCATTACCTGCTGGACACATCTCACACCACTGACTGGAGGAGCCCAGGCAATCCTTCAACTCCATCAGGCTGCAAAATGAAATCAGAAGAGACGCAGAACATCATTTACAACACAACAAGGATGCACACAATGCCCTTAAAAAACACCGCATGGATGCAATTAGCACATAGCCCTATTAATTACAGCCATCCAGCTTGAGGTCCTCCAGAAAAGCAGAGCTCACAGCTCTGAAATCAAGCAGGAATCACTCACCCCATTCTAAGGGCTCACCCCACACCCCAAAGGAAGCAGTCTCCAGATTCAGATGCTGCTCTTACACGTAGCAGCCCTTCAGTGCATTGCCATCCCCCAGAAAGACAAGATCACAGCCCTGAAAGAAAAAAAGAAACCACTTACCCCATTCCAAGGACCAATACTCCCCCACACTCTCAAGTGAAGGAAGCAGCTTCCAGGTCCAAATACCTACCAGCCCTTAAGTACGCTCAGGGTTCCCTGCTAAGAAAGAGAGAGAGCAGCTCCACAATGGAGGAAGAAAAAAAAAAATAAAAAAAAAATCACTCACTCCA
>NW_011161236.1:0-640 GCF_000146605.3 Meleagris gallopavo | reverse complement strand
ATACCTAAAGGAAAGAACAGGGAAAATGGAGGTGAAATCTAAGGAAAATGTCTTGTACAGTGAGGGTGCTGAGGGCAGTGGCACAGGTTGCCAGAGACATGGTGGATGTGCTGGCCCTTTCAAGGTGAGCCTGGCTCAGACTCTGAGCAACTTGATCTAGCTGTGGATGGTCAGCATGGGGGAGTCGGATCACATCGCAAACCTACCTGCATACAAGCAGCGCACCAACATGGGGTGCATGATGTTCATTACCTGCTGGACAGATCTCACACCACTGACTGGAGGAGCCCAGGCAATCCTTCAACTCCATCAGGCTGCAAAATGAAATCAGAAGAGACGCAGAACATAATTTAAAACACAACAAGGATGCACACAATGACCTTAAAAAACACCCACCGCATGGATGCAATTAGCACATAGCCCTATTAATGACAGCCATCCAGCTTGAGATCCTCCAGAAAAGCAGAGCTCACAGCTCTGAAAGAAAGCAGGAATCACTCACCCCATTCTAAGGGCTCACCCCACACCCCAAAGGAAGCAGTCTCCAGATTCACATGCTGCTCTTACACCTAGCAGCCCTTCAGTGCACTTGCCATCCCCCAAAAAGACAAGATCACAGCCCTGAAAGAAAAAAGAAACC
>NW_011161235.1:0-358 GCF_000146605.3 Meleagris gallopavo | reverse complement strand
GCAGGCATTTCTGGGAGAAATGTCATATGCTGTGTGAGAAAGTGGTATTTTTGGGAGAAATGTCATATTTTCGGGGAGAAACCTGGCATTTCTGGCAGGAAATGTCATCTTTTTCTTGAGAGAAGAGGCATTTCTGGGAGGAAATGTCCTACTTTGGGTGAGAAATCTGGCATTTCTGGCAGGAAAGATCGTATTTTGGGTGAGAAAACTGGTAATTCTGGGAGAAAATGTCCTACTTTGGGCTAGAAAAGTGTTATTTCTGGCAGGAAATGTCCTAATTCTGGGAGAAAGC
The DNA here is from genome assembly GCF_000146605.3 of Meleagris gallopavo. NCBI lineage: Eukaryota > Metazoa > Chordata > Aves > Galliformes > Phasianidae > Meleagris > Meleagris gallopavo. The sequence goes on along the minus strand of NW_011161235.1, from coordinate 66 downwards.
TAGTGTTTCTGGGGGAAATTTTCAAATTTTCTGTCAGGAAAACTGTCATATCGGAGAGGAAATGTC
>NW_011161234.1:0-566 GCF_000146605.3 Meleagris gallopavo | reverse complement strand
CATTTGGCCTCCGTATCACGCACTGGCCATGCAGATGCAGTGTACAAATGGAAAATACCTTCGGACCCTGAGAAGAATAAAAGCAAGAGAGAATCTGGGGTGGGTGAGAGAGGAAAAGTGCACCTTGAAGCAGGGGACGCCCTGCTCGCACTGCCTATCGCATTCGCCACCACCATGTTTTTTATCTCTCTCTTTCGGCAGATTGTTGGTTCTCGAGGGTCTGTAAATAATAATGCCCATAGTTCTATCTGGCATGCAAAAGTTGCCCAACTATGAATTCTCTATTAGCCAGAGGTATAACCATGAACACTCTAAAAGCATCTGTTGTACAAATCTTAGTGGTCTTTCAAAATCAATATATCAGAATACATTAAAGTTGAAGATCTCTTTCAAGGCAGTGAGAGATTAACACAGAACGGGTCCCTCCAGGATTTATTTCCAGGTTACAGAAAGTTGGGCTGCAGACCAAACACGTGTTTGTTCTTTTAGGTTAATGGTATTTCTTGTCATGATACTATGTTTGCCTTGTTCCTTCTCACACTTACAGTATTGTCAATTGAGGCCTT
>NW_011161233.1:0-422 GCF_000146605.3 Meleagris gallopavo | reverse complement strand
CGGGCTACAGAATGCCAGAGGTCACCGCCAAAGGTACGCGGGTCCGCAGCCGGCACGGGAGCAGAGCTGCCAGCCAGTCCTGGCACCGAGCGGGCCAGACCCAGCACGGGGACCATCTCAGGGCTGCCTCCGGGTGGGGCTGGGGACAGCGACGACATTTTCCATCTGCCGCCTCCCTCCTGCCCTGAGCCAGTGGGAGCAGCGGCAGAAGCAGAGTGTGACCTGCTTTCCTTTGCCCTGCAGAGCGAGTTGCTGTCTGGGATGCGGTGGCCGCCTACGTCCAAGAGCAGCTCCTGCTGCGCAAGGTGGGTCGGCGCCTTCTTGCCACTTGTCTGCTTGGGGGGCTGGGGAGTCCCCTCGCCTTGGGCCGCGGGACGCAAGGACTCTTCCCCTCCACAGAAAGCAGCGTATTCACCCCCACA
>NW_011161232.1:0-556 GCF_000146605.3 Meleagris gallopavo | reverse complement strand
CCGAGAAATCGCGTTCATCCACGAACGCCGCTTTCAGCCGTCAGCAGCGGTCTCGCGTTTCTCGCTTGCAGAGAACGGGCCTGTTGTCGTGTTACCAAACGCTTGCAGCGTGGAAGTGTGGCCCTTGCTATTGGTGTCAGTACTTCAAGCAATGTACTTGTGGACACAGCAGTAAACCGCAGCCGGAGGTGGATGCCAATATCCAACGCTTGGTCACTGTGCCTAGGTGCGTTTATCCCTGACGTGTCCTGTTTAACACGCTCGCTGAGGTGCTCTGGGCTTAGTGTCGGATGTCCCTATTGCTCAGGTTGCTATCACTGGGTTCTTTTCCTTTCCCCATCTTCAGGTCTCCCCAGTGCTGATGGAATGTCTGTGCCATGTGCCAACGTCGTCTTCCTGTCAGTTTAGATTCAGTAGCGTGTTCAACACTTTGGATCTCTAGGGGTAGGGTAGGGTTAGGGTTAGGGTTAGGGTTAGGGTTAGGGGTAGGGTTAGGTTTGGGGTAAGGGTAGGGTTTGGGTTAGGGTTAGGGTTAGGGTAGGGTTAGGGTTAGGGT
>NW_011161231.1:0-629 GCF_000146605.3 Meleagris gallopavo | reverse complement strand
TTAAGCACAGTATGGCAACACAACAGGCATAATGTGTCCTGATTTAAAAAAACAATCTGCAGAGATGCTACTCTGGACCAGAAGTCATGCAGCAGCTCATGGAATCTTTGTGAATCCATAATTGTGATCGCTTATTGATTGAGTGCAACCACAAAAGACTTGGAGCGCCGAGCTGGGGGCACTCGGAACGCTGCCCTGTGACGCCGTGCTCTGCAGCCGCTGCCTCCTCTTCCTCTCAGTCACAGAGTCACAGAATCACAGAATCACAGAATTGTAGGGGTTGGAAGGGACCTCTAGAGATCATCGAGACCAACCCCCTGCCAAAGCAGGTTCCCTACACCAGGTCGCACAGGTAGGCGTCCAGGCGAGACTTGAATATCTCCAGAGAAGGAGACTCCACAACCTCCCTGGGCAGCCTGTTCCAGTGCTCCGTCACCTCACCGTGAAGAAGTTCTTACGCACATTCGTGCGAAACTTCCTGTGCTGCAGCTTATGTCCGTTTCCCCTCGTCCTGTCTCCACGTACCACTGAAAAGAGCCTGGCCTCACTGCTATGGCCGCCACACCTCAGATATTTATAAACCTGGATCAGGTCCCCTCTCAGTCGTCTTTTCTCAAGGCTAAACAGAC
>NW_011161230.1:0-323 GCF_000146605.3 Meleagris gallopavo | reverse complement strand
GACACATTTGGATAATACCCTTAATAAAATGCTTTAACTTTTGTTAAGCCTTCATGTGTTCAGGCAGCTGGACTATCTAGTCTTAGAAGGTCTGAATTTAGTAGGTCTGACTGAAATATTCTAAATTCTAATTCTATCTTGCTCTATCTCATGCTATGCATTAGTTACTGAAGCTGTTGATGGTCTATTCCTATCATATCTCAGTTTTCTAGGTAGATTACATTCCCTTTCTTTCTCTTCCCTGCTTTTTTCTTACACCTGCATCGTGATGCTTTGACGTATTAATATTATAATGTTGCTTTATTTGGGAGAACTAATCAGTG
>NW_011161229.1:0-514 GCF_000146605.3 Meleagris gallopavo | reverse complement strand
GCCCCTGTCACGGGTGTAGATTGATCTCGTTAACTCCGTGACATTATATGATCAAGTTCTCAGCGGGCATGCACGATTTAAATTTACAACAGGTCCCCTTCCCACCTATATGGGACCTTGGTTTCGATATTAAATCCTCTGGTGACCTCGGAAGCTGTAGTTCAGCAGGCTGCTCAGATAGTAGCTGATCTGGGGGAGACAGAACGCCTACGGACTAGGTGCAACATTCGGATGTTAGAAGAAGCTGAGGTCCTGCCGGTGACTGAAACCAAGACGCCGGCTATTTGAGCTCCTCAATTGGGACCCATAAGGGTTTCCCGAAAACAAATGTTTAATGACCTAATTTGAGCTGGGGTCCAATATGCAAGATTGATCGCCAGCCCAACCATGTCCTTCTCCAGCTTTGGAGACAGCTAAAGGACAATCAAAAATTTCAAAACTACCCTAAGAAACCAAGGGTAAGAATTAGAGAGAGGATAGCAACAACAGCATGGAACCTAGAAGACTTCATTGT
>NW_011161228.1:0-668 GCF_000146605.3 Meleagris gallopavo | reverse complement strand
GGCAGCACACACAGCTGTGATGCAGTCACAGTTCTCTCCGAATTCTGTGCTTGATTAAATCCAAACAAATCTCTATGCCATGATGAGCAAAGCTTGCTATCAACCAAATGAGGTCAAAATATTCTTTCTCACCCTTCCCTTCCCTTTCCTGCACTTGAAGCAGCAACCCGCTGATCATCGGGGGCTCAGTTTGCCATCAGAGATTGTCAGTGGTCATCTGAAGGCTTTGTTGGCTGTCAGAGGGCTCCACTGATCACCAGAGATCTTCACTGACTGTCAGAGGGCTTCTTGAATCAACAGAGGGTGTCATGGGGCATCAGAGAGGAGATTTGAGGTGCCTAAGGGAGGGGATTTGGGGACTCCATGTTGGGTGGTGATGGAGGGGAACGGGGACTGAAGGAGGAGGGCTGAAGCAGATCCAAGTGAGGGGCAATTGGCTGCGATAAGGGAGGGGGTAACAGGAGAGTGACCTGGAGACATCGTGTGCGCGGAGGTGGAACAGAGAGTGAAGGGTTTGGCAGGAACTGGAAGGAGGAATTGGGAGAGAGCAGAGAGAGGGTACTGGGGCTGCTTGGCAGCATGGGGAGCTCCGTCCTTCAGGATTTTGGAGGAGGCAGCAGAGAGGAGATGGAGAGATCCATGGGTGCAGGACGTGGGGTGCAGGGCAT
>NW_011161227.1:0-427 GCF_000146605.3 Meleagris gallopavo | reverse complement strand
TTGCAACGCTGAGGCTGTGGGGTGCGTGAAGCAGAGCTCTGGGTTTGTCCGTTTTCCCTGGCTTTGGGATGTCTGCAGCTACCATTTGGTACGGTAGCAATAATCTCTAGCATCCTGGATGCTGCTCACGATAATGCCAAGTTTCCTGGCTGTGGCTTTGTGATGCCTTTCAGTGCTTCTTGCTGCATTTTGATGCCTTGGCTGCTCCCTAACACCTCTCTGCTCGTGCCGTGTCCATTCCTGGCTCCCAGCCCACGAGCTGGCTGTGCAGAGCATCTGCAGACCTGTCATCATCACGCTGCGGCAGGAGGAGCTCACCCAGACCAGCATTTCTCCTGACGCGGCTTCTCATTGGTCAGCGGCGTTGCCGCCCCGCCCCCTGCCTCTCGTTGGTCGCCGGCATCGCTGCCCCGCCCCCTGCCTCTCG
>NW_011161226.1:0-401 GCF_000146605.3 Meleagris gallopavo | reverse complement strand
AACAGCCCAGCTCTCCTTGCTTACAGGAGAGGGGTTCCTATCCTTGGGTTCGTGTTTGTGGCTGTACTCTGGATGCACTCGCACAGCTCCATGTCTCCCTGCACTGAGGACTCCACATCTGGACGCAGCACTGCAGCTGAGGCCTCACCAGAGCAGAGCAGAGGGATGGGGATCTCCTCCCTTGGCCCGCTGACTGCGCATCTTTGGATGCAGCCCAGGATACGGTTGGCTTTCTGGGCAGGAAGGGCCCACTGCTGGCTTGTGTCCAGCTCCCACCCACCAGTACTCCCAGGCCTTATGGAGCAGGACTACGCTCAGTCCTTTCATCCCCTAGCATGTTTTGGTGGTGGCTGTTCCCTCATCCCAGCTACTGACCCTGCACTTGGATTTGTGGCCACTGC
>NW_011161225.1:0-443 GCF_000146605.3 Meleagris gallopavo | reverse complement strand
GGGAAATGGAAACATCCTCCAAGCAAACTTTCAACTTTTTAAAAGTTTGAAACTTTTTTTTTTTCCTCCCAGTGCAAAGGAATTACAAATGCATTTCATGGTAAACAAACAAAGAAGATGTAGGGGAACTCTCTCCTGCAGAGCAGGAGCATTTCTCAGTACTTCCTCCGTACAGGAGCGGGGGATTAGTCCCCCCCCAAGTCCATTTGCATCCTGAAGCGACTAATTTCACCTGGCTCCAATCTCAAACAAGAGGCATCTGTGAGGACCCAGAATTAGCATATGTGCACGTTTAGGCAGAATCGAGTTGTCAATTGACACGTTCGTGTGACAAGGTACGCAGAAAGACTTCACGCTGAGGACCGCATAGCACCTGCCCAGGTAGGAAAGAACGGCTTCGTTAGGAGTTGAATGATTTGCTAATGGGTTTCAAGTACAGGAGA
>NW_011161224.1:0-1172 GCF_000146605.3 Meleagris gallopavo | reverse complement strand
TAAGACGAGAAGAAGAGATCCACAGGAAGCAAGCTAGAATCTTAGTAGCAGCAGTAAGGGAAGGGCCACAAGTAAAGCGGGAATTCTCCGGAGGGAGAAGAGGCTCTCAATCAAGGGGAACAGGGGAGATGGAAAAACGGAGTGACTAAGGATATGAGGCAAATCAAATGTTTTTACTGCTAGAAAAAAAAAGGCATAAGAAAAAAAGATTGCAGAAAGCGAATACAGGATGAAAAAGATGTTCCAGGAAGATTAGTGGGGTCAGGGGGCTCTCTGTGCTGGGGACCCTGAAAGGAACAGAGCCCTTGATAAAATTGAAAAGTGGGTCCTCAGCGCCAGGAAATGGAGTTCCTTAGTGGACTCTGGGGCAGAAAGATCGACTGTCCAAAAGCTGCCCTGGGATGCTCAGATTCCTCAGCAAAACTTCAAGTAGTTGGAGCCAAGGGTGAACCATTTAAAGCATCAATAATCAAAGGAGTAGAGATAGAAGCACCCTGTAGGCATGGCTTCGGATCCTTTTTGTTAGTGCCTGAAGCAGAGTCTAATTTGTTGGGAAGGGATCTGACTATTGAATTAGGAGTTAATTTGGAAGTCAGAAACAAGGAGCTGATGTAAAATGATGTGCCCTGAGAGTAAAGGATGAAGAACAGATAAATCCTGAGGTGTGGTATACCTGGGATTCAGTGGGGAAATTGGATATTGCCCCTTTTTGAAGTAAGCATTAAGAACCCAGAGATCCCTGGAAGGATAAAACAGTACCCTATGTCACAGGAAGGCCGACAGGGACTCCAACCAGAGATTGAGAGATTAATAGCAAGAGGCTCATTAGAACCCTGCATGTCACCATTCAACACCCCCGTGCTACCTGTGGAGAAACCTGATGGCTCATCTAGGCTAGTGCATGACTTCAGGGAAATAAACAAGCGAATGATCACCCGGTTCCCAGTAGTCGCCAACCCTTGGACTCTATTAAGCCAGTTAACACCAGCACTGAAGTGGTATACAGCCATAGACTTAAAAGACGCATTCTGGGAAACAACAATTAAGGTGGACAGTGCTACCCCAGGGATTCACGAATCACCTAATCTGTTTGGTCAAGCACTAGAACAGGTACTGGGCACTTATCAGCCAGATCCCCAGGAAACCTTAGTGCAACATGTAGACGATTTGCT
>NW_011161223.1:0-321 GCF_000146605.3 Meleagris gallopavo | reverse complement strand
CAGGGTAGGTGGCTGGGTGCAATTAGAGCTCAATTAGTGGCATTTCTGGGCTGACCCCCCATTCCTTACAACCCCCCCCCCCCGGCCATGGCAGCTGCATCTCAAGGAGGGGGGGGAGGAAGGGCTGGGCTGCGGGGTGTCTGCATGCACAACCCTGCAACCTGCCTTCAAAACACGCAGCTCACATCCTGCACTGCTGTGTGAGTCACGGGCCGGGGCTGTCACCTGGGGGAGGCCATTGGGGTGATGAGATTTGGCAGCAGAGGGATGGGAGGGAGGTCCAGAGGCGGTGGTGGTGGTGGTGGTGGAAAGGGGGGGGGG
>NW_011161222.1:0-809 GCF_000146605.3 Meleagris gallopavo | reverse complement strand
TTTCTGGGAGAAAAATGACAAGTACGTGGGAGAAAAAGTGGGCAATAGTGGGAAAGACCGACTTCTCTTGGAGGGCAAGTGTGGATTTTTGGTGTGAAAAGGGGTCCTTTGGGGAGAAAACGGGGTGTAGATGGGAGAAAATGTCCTCTTGAGGAGTGCCTAGCAGTATTTTTGAGAGAAAAGGGAAGGTACTTGTCAGAAAAGTGCTCTTTCTGGGAGAGAGTAGCATAGTTAGTTGGAAAATGCCACCCATGTGTGAGAAAGCTGCTTTGTTTCCGGGAGAAAATAGCATTCTTTGGGGAGAAGATGTCCTCTTTTGGATGGAAAAGTAGTACTTGTGGGAGAAGCTGTCCAATGTTTGGGCCCAAGGTAGCATTACTGGGAGGTAATGTCATTGTATTGGAGAAGGGTGGTATTTCTTGGGGAGAATGTGTTCTTTTTGGAAGCCAACGGTGTACTTTGGGGGGAAAAAGCGGGCCTTTTCTGGGGAGAAAAGCGTCCTAGTTTGGGGAGAAAGTGTCATAGTGCGGAGTGTGGTGTAGCAGATTAGGGGGGGAAATTTGGGGAGGGTATTCCTAAGAGAACTGTCATTTCTGGGTGAAAAGGTCTTATGTGGGGGGAAAAGTGAGGAATGTGTGAGAAAGCTGGTGTTTCTGGGAGTAAATGCCATCTTTTGGGGGCTAGGAAATGGTCTTTCTGGTGGGATGTGCCAGATCTTTGTGAGGCCAATCGGTGTTTGTGAGGGCCAATGGGCATATATTCTGGATCGGAAATGGGTCTTTCCGCAGTAAAATGCCAAAAGTCTGGGA
>NW_011161221.1:0-340 GCF_000146605.3 Meleagris gallopavo | reverse complement strand
CAAGCCCACTTCCCTCAGCCTTTCCTCACAGCAGAGCTGCTCCAGCCCTCTGACCCATCTCAGTGCCTCCTCTGGACCCGCTCCCAGAGCTCCACGTCCTTCCTGTGCTGGGGGCCCCAGGCCTGGACGCAGCGCTGCACATGGGGCCTCACAAGAGCCGAGCAGAGGGGGACGATCACCTCCCTCTCCCTGCTGCCACCCCTTTTTTAATGCAGCCCAGAACGCAGTTGGCCTCCGGCCTGCGAGCGCACACTGCTGGCTCATGTCCAGCTCCTCGTCCACCAGGACCCCCAAGTCCTTCTCCGCAGGCCTGCTCCCAAGGAGACCTTCCCCCAGTCTG
>NW_011161220.1:0-450 GCF_000146605.3 Meleagris gallopavo | reverse complement strand
CAATCAGTGCTCCTTTGGTCGTCTTAGGAAGGACAGGGCGAAGCGGAGCGGCGTGAAGCTGTGTGCATTCCCTGCTGCGGAGCCGTGCTGTGGGGGGGGTTGGTTTGCTTTTCTTGGCAGGGTGGGAAGGAGCTCTGGGGTTAGAGGAGCATCCCGATGGCACGCGTGGGATCAGCAGCTCTGCCAGAGGAGGAGGTGAGGCTGCACGCCGAGCTGCAGGAGAAGAAGGGGAGGAGGTCCCGGCACAGCTTTGCACGGTGCTCTGCGGCACTGAGTTCCTGGCTCAGCAGTGGGATCGGACGAGGAGCGGGGGAGCAGGAAATGTGAGGCTGGGAGGGCACTGCCAAACACAGCTGGTGCATCTCTGTGCAGTTTTGCCTTCCCGGGAGGAACCCAGAGCTGCCCGGTTTGTTTCTGCTCCTGTAGCATTTGTAGTGCAGTGTGAGCATA
>NW_011161219.1:0-453 GCF_000146605.3 Meleagris gallopavo | reverse complement strand
TTTGTGTCAGCCCCTGTGTGAAAACAAGGAGGGGAACGAGGGTTGGGGGTTACGGAGGATGAAGGAAGTGATACTTGTAGGGGTATGTGGGGGCCATACAGGGGAATGGCAGGGGAGTCAGGTGACACTTGAATGAATTTCTAGGGGATCAGTAATGGATGGACACCAGTGCACAGGATGACGGGGGGAATCTATAGGAGCTGGAAGGGGAAGTAGAGGTATGTGGGGGGATTTATAGGTGATGGAATGGGAGCTAGGGACACTTGGGGGAATCAACAGGCAACCAAGAGTGGATCGAATGGCACACTCTGCAGGGGAATGGAAGAGGAGGAAGGGGTCAACTGGGGAGATCTATAGGAGATCAGAACCATTGAAGACTTTCCCCACCAGGCCTCACATCTCTCTGTATCCAGAGTCTGCGGGCATCGATGACAAAGAAGATGCCGAGGCTAA
>NW_011161218.1:0-494 GCF_000146605.3 Meleagris gallopavo | reverse complement strand
TTTCCTATTTTTATTCTTTTTAAGTATTTCTAGGTTGGTTTTTTTTTGTTTGTTTTGTTTTTTTGTTTTTTGTTTTTTGCTTTTCTTTTAATTCCACAATCAATTTCCAGTATGCCAAACTGTCCATTATCTACCTGTGTCCTTCAGGAGCTGAGGTATGGCAGGCTGTATTTCCCATCCCCCCTGAAGCCTAGTTTACTCTCGCAAGCAAAAGCAACCATTTGACCATAAGCCAAAGTTTGTGGTATTCAGCTGACCAACTAACAAACTTGTGGTTTCCTGGAGTATCTGATATCAGAAAAGAGCAAAGACCTGTGGGTCTTTTTGTAAAAATACAGCTATGTGGGACAAAGAGTTGGACAGTGAATTTCTGCTAAATTAGGTTTTAGTGATATTTCCTTAAGCAATATATAGAGAATCCATTGCCATCCTCCAGCACAGGTTCAATTGAAAATCTGCCCTTTTGAAGATCTTTGACAAATGTCTTGAGAATC
>NW_011161217.1:0-485 GCF_000146605.3 Meleagris gallopavo | reverse complement strand
CATACAGGTGCTTTAATACAATATTGACAGCTTTTCAGCCCAGAGGTCTGGCATAGGTTTCACGTCTTGTGAAAACAAGCATCTTGGTAATTCTATTAAGAGCACCACAGGAGAGATTGGGGAAGGGAGACACACGATCCTTGCCCAAAAGGAAGATGGCAGGAGTATCACTGCCCATCAGTCTGAACTATATCGGCGTCCGTTGGTTCTGATGGCATGATACCCTTTCTCCACAAAAAAAGCAACACAAAAATCAGCTTGGACTCTCCTTACCATCATCCTCTTCAGGTACATATCCAGGCTTATTCTTATCACAGAAGGATGTTGAAGGCAGCTTGAGAAAGCCAGCAAGATCTCTGCTCTGGGGTAGCTGTTAGCTCATCAGCAGTAATAACATCATCAGATGGTGGATCGTCTGATGACACAGTTGTCATCTCAGCTTTGGACAGAAACTGAGCAAAACGTGAAGACTGAATTACTCCAGA